>NC_090294.1:27140000-27440000 GCF_037392515.1 Haliotis asinina | reverse complement strand
AATTTATGTTTTATGTTTAGTTTTGAAAATAGTGAGCCATTCTCTTCACATGCTTGTTCTTATGTTGAGATGAATCACGCATCACTACATTGCTATGTTGTTAAACTATGTGTGCTATTGTTTGGGATGGTTTACCAATCCAGGATGTATATCTGTCATTTGAGTCAGTGTTGACACACTCTTCAATATCTGATAAGATCTATTGTGTGATCATGATAGATCACTTCTGTTACAGGTATGCATGTTTACTCCATGAATCAACCTGTTTCATTAAAGACACAGGGACTTGCAGTAATTCCGATCTGAGCAAGATGTTAAAAAATATGATTCAGTAAAGTACCTTTATGGTGAATAGTCTTATAACTAAGTCATGGAGAACGGCAGATATAACCACATGTTAATTTGGTTTGGGCCACTTGCTGAACACAGTTAATACAAAGTGAAGGATGTAAATAACTGCTTTTGCTGAGGACAGTTTTAACAAAGTTATGGATTTAAAGAATTGCACTTGCTGTGCACAGTTAATACAATGTGATGGATGTGAAGAACTGCTCTTGCTGAGCACAGTTTTAACAAAGTGATGGATATAAAGAACTACAGATATAATCAACTGTTTATAGTCAGTTTTGGCCTCTTGCTGAACACTTATGACAAAGTCTTGGATATACAGAACACAATGACAAATATAACAAACTAATTTCATCCAGGCCACTTGCTATTTAATGAACATGTGTGTTATGAACTAAAATTAGTTTTATGAGTTTGTTGTAACTGTGGTGTAAGTTATTTGAAATCCCTTCTCAACATGCTGATCTATTGGCTGCTGTAGACATGACTACACTATTGTCCATTTCAGAACATCCGATCATGCATTAGTCATAACCATGGCGATCATCAGACCCGCCCGCTCTCCAGCTGCACATGACTGTGTTTCTGTTTCAATGTCAAATACCTGCCATGCATAAAGCCAGCTCACTCATCCATGCCCTGTTCCTTCAGTGGGGCTCCACTATGGCATTAATGGCCACCATCTCACATAGGGTTGTTTCAGATCTGTTTGGGTTCGTGTTGATGTTTGCATTTTCTCTCACACAATTACAATAAAGTGACTGTCTCCCCTGTGTCCACTCTGCTGGGCGGTGTCCCTCCCGTGTCCACTTTGCTAGTGTTTGACCAGGATTATGTCGTAATTGTGTTGTCTGGCTACTCAACGTTTCTGTTGTACGAATTAAAGTTCAGTCTAAAATTAGATACTCTGTGTTAAGATCAGGAGTGCATATGTGTGAACGTACCTATTGTGTTGAATTGAAAGGGTTTCCTGCCTTGAGGTGATGGAGGATATTTTGGGATACAAGCTGGAGGAGGCTTTGGTTTTAACCAGTGTTTCGGATTCAGTTTTGCGTAGCGTTCCAAGTGGGTTCTGGATTGGACCCTTGCATGCAAAGAACAATTTGCCAGGCGGAATAAATCTGAGTGTGCTGATGGATAGGTTTGACATTTTTTCTGAAAGTTATCTTGACACATACACGGTGGGGTTATGCATTCGGCAGGTGTGATATCTTTCTGATGTGATAACTATCAAACTGTAGATTGACACGTGTATTGTGAAAATCAATTTCAGGAAAGATGATTATCTTGTCAAATTTCCTTTTTTTAGAAGAATGATCATGTGGCATGGAATGTAAAAATGAAGTTAGTGGGATTGCTTCTGACTGGCAGTGTTTTACAGTGATTGATTGAAATATCCCATGTCTATGGGGAAATGAATTACTTGACTCCTGCTGAATGTTGAAATGAACCACTGGCTATTTTAAATGTCAGTATTGTTCAGGTGTGTTAACCCGTGAAGATCCAGGTTAGAATTGGTTTTCAGCAATCTATGCTTATCTCCCTCGTAAAGATCTCTGTTAGAATTGGTCTTTTAGCAACCTGTGCTTGTCTCCCTTGTAAAGATCTGAGTTAGAATTGTTCTTCTGCAACCCATGCTTGTCGTAAGGGCTGACTAATGATACTGGGTTGTTAGGTTTGCTGGCTTGGTTGACACAGGTCATTTTATTCCCATTGTGTTGATCAGTGCTCATGATACTGATCACTGTATTGTCTGCTCCAGACTCAGTTATCTACAGACTGCTGCCACATAGCTGGAATATTGCACTATGTGGAATTAAGCAACTAACAAATAAACAAACAAACAGACAGAGATATATTATCTGTTAACTTGGCAGTATGAGAAAGAGTTCCATATGATCTCTAGACAGATTGATGAGAGGAGTCCAGTAAATGCTGTTGTTTGGAATATTACAGACAAACCCATGGTTTGTATCTTGAGTAACAGTGCTATCAGACTCACAATCAGGTCACATGGGGTGATTGACAGATCACCTATTGTATGTTCTGAATAAATAAATATAAATACATTAGTATATGGAGGACGTGTCAGTAGTGGAGAAAAACACAAGATACACATTTCATGTCTGCCGCACAGGATCTGTCAAAGACCACATGGTACGTGGAACTTAACCATCTTTGGAATTCACAACTGATGTTTTGACAACAGATGAGGGTGATTGATGACCTTATGATTATTGCTGGGGTGAATGTATGCTGACATCAGCATAAAACCTCACCAGTACATATAAGAGTGCCTCATTATTTTCCTTCTTCATCACTAATACTGCCATCCCTGTAGCAGTGCTCCCCTACACATAAAGGATGATGGTCAATATTGGATACAGGAATAGAATAAGGAAAGTTTCTATTGTGCACAGATGTTGCAGTTGTCGATGCAGTTTCATGCCTTGTACTTTCGTGTAACTGGATGTAGTCTTGTCAGTGACAGGTGAGGACACCTGCTGGTCTGGTGTTATGGATTGAGATCATGTGTAACCTTTCATTGTTTTTCAAAGGTTTCATGCTGGTATTTTTAATACAGCAATGTAAATTGTTTATTAAACACTGTTTTGTCATAATGATCCTTAACATATTCTGTGTCATAATTGGTCCAGGTAGTACTGCTTGTAAGAGGTGTCGGTGAATCTGGTGGTCAGACTTGTTGATGGCCATCATTCGTTGCTCATGATATCAATCACTGGTCTAGACTTTCCAACAATGTGTTTCACAAATATGGTTATTTCTGCTTCATTGAGTAAGACAAATTGCAGTGAAATATAATCAGAAGTTTGTTTTAAGGTGTGTAGGATGTTGCTGGCATGATTCTATTCAAGACTGAGTGTTTTGAAATCAGCTAAAGATGGCCAGTAGCACAAGGACAGCATAGAGGGTGAACATGGAATGATTTGATCAGCTGTGTGTGTACTCCTAACTGACTTTGGAACATACCATTTAATCAGTTACTTGTGCAGTGCAACTGCAGGTGTATGTTAAGCTATTTTGGGAATTAAGTTATCACATGTAGAGACAAATGTCATCTGAAAAATAATTGTGAGGATGGTTGGATAGAGCAATGTGACAGCGTTCCCTGGTCACCCTATGATCTGGGTTGAATTCCCTGCATTATGTGGGTTTCAAGTCCCTGGACTGATTGTATTGAGCTCCAGTTCGTATTCCAGCATATTGTTCAATTCTTGATTCCAAATAACTTTTAATATTGTTAATAATCATAATTCTGTCAAATATAACTATAACTCACGCCATATGATGATTCACTTGTTCATTCAAGCACATGTTCATACGATGGGTAGTCTCTTTGCTATTCCGGCTACCAGGTCAGAGAGATTCCTTTAACAGGAAGCCATGGGTGGCGTAGGCGTTAGACAGGGTAGTTGATTCATTGTCACGGAGGGGCTGTTTGAGGTCATATCAGGGAGGGTCACAAGGATATTAACAGGGTGACAATCTCAAGTTTAAAATCACTTAGTTAACCTGGCATAGTGGTTGTCGTGTTTCATCTGTTAACCCTTACAAGGCTGTATGGGCAGGTCAACGTGAAGACATAATTCATCTCGACAGATCATAGTCGTTGAGGAAAAAATGTAAACTCTGTATACCTGTATTCTGCAGGTAACAAACATGCTGAAGGGATTTCTCATCTTTGCATTGTTTTAAATTAATGTGATAAGTAAATAGTGTCAGTCCAATGTTTGGTTAAAGGTAGAGTGGTTAAAGTTTGCTGTAATATGCTTGCGGCACAAACTCAAGATAATTTAGCAACAGTGGTATTAAGTGATGTTGAGGCGCTTTTTATTCTGTTTATCCGTGTAAACTTTGACTTTCTACTTAAATTGCACCACGTGCAGGTTGTGTGGTAATAATTTTAACTTGGGTGTGTTCAACTCACATGAAAAAATTTCTTTGATTTAAGACTTAATATCACATCCGCATTGTTCAAGCCATATTGTCACAAATGTTTGGGTGCATGTTCATAAAATCATGTAGCACTGTCTTACATTTCTGTAGTACTGGGACAGTTTCAGGGGTTGATTTGATTGTAAAAGATGTAGATCTGCTCCATACGAGGCAAGGTAATTGGATAATGTGGAGTGGTACAGGGTTGCCCTCTCTGACCTATGTATTTTACTGTGAAATTGCTTTTTTTTTGTTAGCTAAACATCTCCTGTTGTGTGCCATGATAAACCATTAAAGAACATGTTTAGATGATAGATGACACTTCTACACAATGGCTTGATAGTAGGGATGCTTTTTCATTGTCACAGATACTAGGGATGTATGTCATCCAAGGTGAAAACTTCCTTTTGCAGTTGACTGTACATAGATATAATTGGATCTGGCACACCTGAAACAGGATTCTTCATTTATCTACTGCCTTCAGTGCATTATGTTTATGCACGAATGGTATTATTTTCTTCTTGCATGAAAGTAGTGGTAGAAAATAAATAAACTACAATATAATGTTGATGCTCTTGACAAGAATTTGTATTATTTTGCATCAAGTATTGTAATATGTTTCATGAATATTTTAGTTGAACTTCAGAACTAAAATGGCATCTATTAATCAATCCTACCTTTGAGAAATATGTTCATGAACTGCATTTGTTTTAGCCCTTTCCAGTTGTTTCTGGTTCTGTTCTTGGGAACATCAAACATCATTATTAGTTTAACCTCACTAGAACAATGATACGTTGTACACAGTAATAGCATACATGGAGGTCAGGTGCAAATGATAAACAGATACACAGATGTCTGTTTGCCAATGTTGATTTTGACTGACATGGTTGAGAATGATGTACGTGGATGATGCAACAGAGCGTGACGGTATGGCTATGGTGTGCTTGTCAGTAGGTAGCTGCATTGATTACAACACACCATATGGGCTTTGGCCATGAGATGGTTGTCAGAAATTCTACACAGGACTGTCTACATTTATTGTCATTCATTACAACACAATATGACAGAACCGTTTCTGTCACGTCTGCAATTACAAGAGTGTGACGAAACTGTCTGTCATGGTTGCAGGTTCCCCTGACCTGAACATGACGACTGAGAAATGTTTCGAGTGAAACTCAGATGAAATCAATACATGGCTCAGCTATAACATGCATGCATGCATGTATTTGATCTTACTCAGGTTGTGTTCGTTGTACTTGCAACGTTATTGTGATGCATAATGTACAGGGATTCAAGTACTTATAGTTCAAGGTTAATGTATGCCTGTCTGTCATTGCTTTGCTCAGACAATAAACATTCATGTTATATAGAGGAAATAGACACAGGAAGGTGTCAATTTCAGACCTATTGATATGCAGCTCTGATTCATTCTGATAAAGGTCAGCATCAGAATTGAATAATATAGGACAGCCAAGCTCAGTTCAAGGTTGTGGAATGTTTAAAATTTATTTTAAATTAATTGTTTGTCTTTTGAAATCACTGGATTGCATTTTTCTTTTATGTTGACATTAAGTAGAGTATAAAATATTAAGTAATGTGATTTTCTTTATAACTGGAATGATTGGAATGCCTTAGATGTGTGATTGAGTTTACTGTTGTGCCACACTCCGCAATATCTCAGTTATTTGGTAGCGGGCTGTAAATATTTGACTCAAAGCCAGACAATCCAGTGATCAACATCATGAGTATTGATGTACACAGTTGAGATGCGATGTGTCAACCAAGTCAACAAGTCTGATCACCTGAACCTTTAAGTCGCCTGTTACGACAAGCATGGGTTACTGAAGACCAATGATCAGATGTAACTTTGCAAGGTGTTCAGGACAAACTTGTTCTGAATGCAGTGAAGTTTGACATAAATCAGGACAAAGCGTGTGTTCATCTGCTATTGATTTGAAACAGCTGGTGTCACCAGTCATACTGAAACAAATGTACGTCAACACTTTTATTGAAATATGTGACAGTTATGGGAAGTATGACTCAGCCAGTAAAAGCACCATGTAATTCAGTATGAGGTTAATGGTGATATGAACAGTACAAGTCGATTTCCCGCACTTATTCGATGTTGTTACATCTGTAGAAATAGAACTATGACAAACATTTTTATAAAGGCTTTATCTTAAGTGGTCATTTGTAAAAATTAAATAGAGATCATGTTTTCTTGGTTTGTGTTTATTTGAAAAATAGTATCTTGGAGTTTGTTAAAAAATATAGTTCAGGTGAGTGAGGGAGTGAGCGAGCAAGTGAGCATGGTTTTACGCCACTTTTAGCAATATTCCAGTAATATTATGATGGGGGGACACCAGAAATGGGCTTGACATATTGTACACATGTTGCAATTCAGCATAATGAGCAGATGGTCTATAATCTCTCAGCTGCCTCATGGCTCCCTTGTTCAAAGGGAATTAATGATTTGTTTGTCTGTAGTGAATTTTGGCAAATTCACATAAGTTGTATAAAGTACAGCCTGTATTCCAAGCCAGGTGGATGGTGACAAAGGTACTGTCTATGAAATATGGATGACACAAATCTTCCTGAAGCTGTGTTCATCCATCACACTTAGTGCACTTGTTAAGTCTATGGTATTTTATTGTGACTTACAACCGGATGAACTTTTGCAACATATGAGAACCAGGAGAAATTATTGAAATTACTGTCAAAATGATGAATAAGATATTTTGATTTGACATGTAGAGTTATTTTGCAATATCCAGATGTATGTAAATTGACCAACCGGGCAGTATACTTATTATCATAGCAACTGAAAGGTAAAATGCTGCACCAAAGACACCCTATCAGTGTAGATATCAGCAATGTTTGGATCATAATCAATTCTGTTGTCACAACAGTGTCTGTCAACATGTCTTTTATGCTCCATCATAAGCAACAGTTAAGTCAATCACATGATCATGGAATGCCAGTGTGGGACTATAAAGGACAATTTGTCAGTGCCAAGACCTTCTTTTCTTCTCTAAGACAACAAACATGAGTGTTCTAGTCATTATGGTGTTTCGGAAGGAAAAGAGTGTGAACAGAGAAGAACAGTGCATTCAAGGCTGCATAGCTGGATGTTTTCCAACATATTTTGGAAGATATGTTTTTGCCTATTACTTAAGATTTCCTTATCAAACAGGTGCATGTATAATCAGATTAACTGCGGTTGCTGATAATATTATAATATTTTGCTGCATTTTGCTTTTAATTTTGATAGCTATTAGACACCGCAAAGTATGACGAGTAAAATGATTTCAGTTTATGAATTGATGAGTTTGTTTGTATCTATCACTCCAATTACAAAGTATTCACAAATTAAAATGTTTATAAGGGTTAAAGAATAACACAGAAATATTTATTATTTAAAGATGATATTAAAAAATTGTGAAAAGAATTAATTTGTTGGTTAGATTTTCACATGTATACACTGAACAGTTCTGTAAAATTACCCTTTCCGAAACAACAAATCATGCTGTCCTGTGTTTAGGATCTGGGATCTGGCAATGTCCTCCTATAAATTGACACCAACTTTGGGGAGGGGCAGGCATACCACAAATAAATACAACCTAGCTTGATCCAAACAGCTTGAATATTTCAGATTACAGCATGATCAGAACTGATATCAGTTGACTCATGCTTGAAGTTGGAAAGTGGGGTGAATCAGGGGTCATATCTAGGTCCCCTCCATTTTTGAAATTTACATTATACAGATAGCACTGCAACTTAAAGAAATGAAATAAAAATTTGCTAATGTTAATTTGGATAAACAAGTGCCATTTAAGATTCTTTTGATGCCTTGTTTTGTTTAAATTATTTAGGCTAATGGGTTGGATGCCAGCTGTTATGAATGATAAATGTTTTGTCTTGGTTTACAAAATTGTTTGACTTCATAGTATTCTCTAGTGATGATGCATGTGCATATTTTAATGAATTTAACATTAATTGGTGTATTTAGCTTGCAAAATATGACTTGATATTAATTTTTAAGTGTCTTCTGTTGGGACTGTCAGTTCTATCAATAACATTCAGATTTTATGATGTAATAACAATGGCCATAAAAAGGGGATATAGATTTCAGTTATGAACATTTGATACTTTCGTTGTCAGTATTTTGATCTTGGTTGTTTTCAGGAATGTATAACTATTTTTAATGTTTATGTTGTAAGTTAGGACAGATGTTTCTCATCAAGATTGTTTGCATGCAAATATCAGCTATGTATACTTAATGCAAGCATAAAGATTTATCAAACCTGGTGAAGGAACTGCATATTTGTGGGAAAATAGTTGGATTAATGATGTCGAAAATAGTATTATTTTCATTAGTTTGCCATGCATGAATGCACATCAAGATATAAGATCCATAAAATATTGTGGGAAAATAACAGACTTGCTGTTTAGAAGAAAATGCATTTGTTAATCAAATGATGGTTAAATGAGACGGATATTCAGGCTGCTATAATCAGCTGCATTTGAAATGGAAACCTGTAATGTACAAGTGAGGTGGAGAAGCATATAACGTTGCAGTACAATAAGTTATATCAGCTGTGAAATATACGAGACTGAGGATGAAATAAAAATCAAAAACTTGCTATACACATCTCTTAGGGCTCCATGAATCATACCAGAGGGCCAGGGATCTGTTTCATCCTTTTTTGTGGTGGTGACTGTTTAGTCTTTAGACACTTGCATGTGCATAGGGACAGGGACTGATGGCGGTAGCCCTCTTCAGCTTTGCATGACCAAAAATATTTGCAATTCAGAGAATTTATGGACTGCAGTTCAACTTCAGTTGTACAATGAAATTGGTTTGTTGATTGCATTCCCTTCTATGAAGTCTTGTGTAATGAATTCTGTTTTTGAAGTTCATTTATTGTTTTAGAGTTATCCCCCTTTTGTAATTTCAAATAGATTGTTTTTGAGAAAATTCATTAAGCATCAAATTAAATGCTCTTTTGTTTTTCAGTGATATCCCCTTATGTTTTGTGTCTTGGATTTTGTAAATCAAGATTGAACAAATATCTAAATTCATGTCATGAGTATCTGTAAGGGAAATATATTCCAGTGCCATTGGTCATCTGTCATTCAAGTCATTTCAGATGCCTCCATTGTTCGGCTACCTTGTTTATCAATGTTTCTGTTATTGATTGCTATTTATACATCATGGTGACTGCCTCCAAGGTCAAGTGTAATGAGTGTGGACCTGGTGAGCATTAGGCTACAGTTTGATCCCTGGCTCCATCATTCCAAAATACTTGTTAGTAGTTATTACAGTGATATTGCACTTCACCATTAACCATAGCAGAAAGGACAATATTTCATATTTCAGTCTGTGCATGCAAAATTTTGAACACTATGTTTAACCCCATTTAAGGGGTCACTGGTTAGTCTAGTGGTTAAAGCATTCGCTTGTCATGCTGAAGACCTAGGTTCGATTCTGTACAATGTGTGAAGCCTGATTCTGGTGTTGCTGCCATGATTTTGCTGGAATATTGCTGCAACTGAACTCACTAATCGCCATTTCATCCTGCTCAAAACATAAGTTAAGATATTTAATAATATAGAATAAGTTAGACTAATGCTTAGTCTCTGAATATAGATAATTTTCATAGTTACAAAAAACCCAAACACTGGAGCCCCAGGGAGACCAGAGATTCAGAACATGAAGAAATCTAGACTTGCTTCATTTAAGGCTTTAGCACTACAAAGAAGGCTTGGCAGTAGGCAAAATGATGTGGTTCAGGGACTGTGAGACAGACTGAGAGTAAGTTATTAGACAACAGAGGTTGTGAAATCTGTTCCCTAGAAAGCTCATCTTGTAAAGCTGAAAGGTTCTTTTTCTGCAGCAAATTACTATGAAGAGCTAATCGTTCGTAAAAATATAAATATCCATTGGAGGTGAATTTCATTAACTTCAGTAACACCACATGTTAATAACAGTGTATTTCCAAACCAATGCAGCCTACAGGATATGTTTTAATACATTGTAAATGACTTAAACATATGAACACTCACAGGAGCTGCACTACTCCTTGATTGCCAAGAAACTGAAAAATTTGGAGATGTTTTATAAACTCAACTCCAGGGAGTCATGAACAAAGTTACGCTAAGAGGAACAGGAGGATTCAGGTGTAGATTTGACCTATGACCTTTCCATAATTAACCTTGTAGAGAAACCTTCAGAAAGCAGCAAGGGGAAATCGGCCTGGAAATAGACGCCTGGATTGAAATAGAACTGACTGGATGTGTTTTACACGTTTTCACATCTCTTGGATGTTTTTTGCGTTGTTGTTTTAGACATTGTGTGATGTTCAGTGCTATAGTCTGAGGGAACTAGTTTTTGTTAGTTATGAAAATATGAACAGCCATATGTACAGGTGTGATAAATGATGAAGGAATGCTCCAAAGGAGTTTCTTGTGGTTCCGTGCTGATGTTGCCGCCTTGGGATTCTGTTTTTTGTGGAATGGTTGAGAGTATTTACAGGTTTTGTTTTTTTGGTATATATACTCTCGGTCGTATGATTCAGTTACACGCAACACATTTAGAGAGATTGCTAGAGATTCTCTAGAGATTGCAATTAGTTTTACTTGATATATGCAACTAGTTGTAATAGTTATAATAAATATTTGAATAGTATTGATAGATTAGTATTTAAAGATGCATACTAGGTGTTTCAATAGACAAACTGTTATCAGATATGTGACGTTTGTTAATAAATATTGTGTTACTAGATATTTGAAAATAGTTTTCATTTATACAGTTTATTAGATATGTGCAAATAGATTCAGTATTGCAACATCAGGGCAATTAATATGACAAGTCAGAATGAATTTAAGTTAATTTAAAAAGTATTTTACTTGAAGGAAATTGCAACTGTGCTTATGTGATGATTTGCATTACATAATGATCGTTTGATTCTTTTCTAGTGCTTCTATGTTTGTCATAGTACTAAATGAATGCAGTGTCTGTGATGTCAGTCAGGACTGGATGGAGGTGGTACATGACCTCATCCTGAAACAGCCTGGGTCTGCCTTGAGGATTTGTCAGAAATTGTTTTCTGCAAGGTGTATTTTTCATGAGTCAGCGACTTGCAATTCCTGAGATAAACATGACAAGTGTTAGGTTCACTGACAGACATTGATTTGACTTGTGGATGGAGAAAGTTACAGAGTACGTTGGATTCCAATTACCTTGGCTGTCAAGTATCTAGACAACCTATGCTACCAATATCCGAGGATGCCAACTACCACGACTGTCAAGGTTACTGATTTCTCCAGCTATTTAATACAAAGGCTATCACAGCTACCAACTGCTTAGGCTAACAAGTACTCAGACTACCTGTGCTACTGATTGTCTTGGCTACTGATAACCCAGACTACCTGTGCTACTGATTGCCTTGGCTACTGATAACCCAGACTACCTAGGCTACCGATTGCACTGTTTTTTCCTGTTTGGCACGCAGATTTGTTTATCACAATGTACTGGTGTCCAGTTGACTTTCAATGTCAAGGCTTTTGTTTATTAGAAATTAACAAGAAAATTGCCTGGTATAGTGAAAAATTATCAGGGCAACTGATTTTACATGTGCCACCGTTCCGGATTACACTAGCTATCCACCTTTGAATTGACCTTGATATGGAGTAGTCAGACAACCTAGGCTACTGATTGTTGGGCAACTGAGGACCCAGACAACCAAAGCTAAAGATTGCGTGGGCTACTGAGTACCTAGACAACATAGGCTACTGATTGTTTGGGCTACGGAGTCCCCAGACTACCTAGGCTACAGATTGTTGGGGCTATTGAGTACCCAGACAACATAGGCTATTGATTGTCGGGGATACTGAGTACCAGACAACCTAGACTACTGATTGTTGGGTAACTGAGGACCCAGACAACCAAAGCTAAAGATTGCGTGGGCTACTGAGTACCTAGACAACCTAGGCTACTGATTGTTTGGGCTACGGAGTCCCCAGACTACCTAGGCTACTGATTGTTGGGGCTATTGAGTACCCAGACAACATAGGCTATTGATTGTCGGGGATACTGAGTACCAGACAACCTAGACTACTGATTGTTGGGTAACTGAGGACCCAGACAACCAAAGCTAAAGATTGCGTGGGCTACTGAGTACCTAGACAACATAGGCTACTGATTGTTTGGGCTACGGAGTCCCCAGACTACCTAGGCTACTGATTGTTGGGCAACTGAGGACCCAGGCAACCAAAGCTAAAGATTGCGTGGGCTACTGAGTACCTAGACAACATAGGCTACTGATTGTTTGGGCTACTGAGTACCACACAACATAGGCTACTGATTGGTGGGGCTATTAAGTACCAGACAACCTAGGCTACTGATTGGTGGGGCTACTGAACACCAAGACAACCTAGGCTACTGATGGGTGGGGCTATTAAGTACCAGACAACCTAGGCTACTGATTGGTGGGGCTACTGAATACCAAGACAACCTAGGCTACTGATTGCTAGGGCTACTGAGTAACCAGACAACTTAGGTTACTGATTGTTGGGGCTACTGAGTACCTAGACAATCTACATAACTAATTGTTGGGGCTACTGAGCATCTAGACAACCTAGACAACTGATTATTGGAGTTAATGAATACCCAGACTACCAAGGCTACTGATTCTTGGAGTTAATGAATACCCAGACTACCTAGGCTACTGATTATTGGGGTTACTGAGTACCAGAGAACATAGATAATGTTGTCTACTCTGGTCAAAGCTGAGATACCTGCACCAGTGGCAGCATGAATTAGAAATTATTGGAATATTCATGAGCAATATGCCAACACATTTCTGAAAGATCATTCTGACTGAAAGGTGTGTTGAGCTTACTACATATCATTATAAATTATTGGATAACCTACCTGTTGTTCAACAGTGAGTCATTCTTGAAGAAATGCTTTCATACAGCATCTTGGCTTTTATATGTTTTAAAGAATGTAAATGTATAAACCCAGGCAGCCATCCTGAAGCCATGCTAGCCCTATTGCAAACTGAAATTATCCTCTCACTTTCTATTTAATTTTTGTGCAGTTAAGAAATTCCTTTTGTCAAATTAGTGCTGTATAATTCAGTCTTCATGAATTCATATTGAACTTTCTTTAATAACTGGGAGAAACTGTCCAAAATAGAAATTCTTTTTCAGGACACCAGTTGTTTACTGAATAAACAGGGTTTAAGTTTGCACTAACTTGTATCATTTAATCTTATCTAAAGGTATCCTTAGGGCAAGCAGAGTTTCATGTCTTAGGATTTCATCAGAAGTGTTGAAGGTTTTTCAGGGATATGGTTATGTGTGTGGTTGTTTGTGGTTAAGAAATATTCCTGGGTATTTGTTTAGTTCTGAAAGCAGTTTCTGAATAAAAGGTCCTGTTTACTGAGGAAGGCTTCTGCTTTCAGTCTGTGTATGTGTCGATGTATGTTCCTTACAAACCAGTGATAATAGAAAACAGCAGCGGTGAGTTTCGGAAGGTGGGGTGGAAGAAACATATGCTGCGAGCATCAGATGACCTTCAGGAAGACTCGTGTTTTCATGTACAGGGAGTAGTCATAGCGGTGGTGGAGTTCTCACAATATTTTGTTACAGTGGTCTAAGGCCACAGAAGTCTTGTAGTGTCGTGTGAATCATTGGGCGAGAAGTGTTGTTTTGACAGATTCTTGTTTCTACAATGGGATTTGTGTGGATGACTTTTGTTCATATGGTAATATTATCTCTTTGCGAAAAAGGGATAAATTTATCTGCAATCTGGAGTTTGTCATATTTATGTTGAGATAATTTTATATTTTGCAATTTGTTTTTGACAGAATGCTGTGTAGCCATTCATAATAATCATAATAATGAATGATTAGTAAAATGTACTTAGTACAAGTCAAGATTATAGATGGGGTAGCCAAGTGGTTAAAGCATTGGCTTGTCACGCTGAAGACCTTGGTTTGATATCCCAGATGGATACCGTGTGTGTAGCCCATTTCTGCTTTCCCCCACCATGATGTTGCTTGAATATTAGCAAAAAATGCATACAACCAAACTCACACAAGATTGAATATCTTTGAATATCTAGCTCGGTGATGATCCTTGAAATGTACTCTTTTGCAGAACAATTGCATTGCAGAACATATCTTTATGATCTGAAATATTCCTGAGATACCCTGATCATTGTTTTTTTTTGTTTTTAATAATTCAAGCATCAAATGACAGCTTTGCCCATCAATCTATGTATTGTATAGTGCTCCTCACTATATAGGTAATCACTACTTTGGCATGGGTACAACACAGAAAAATGTTTCTTTTAGAGATAAAAAACGTCTCATTTATGTTGCACTTGTAAAATGAATAAAATAGTCTCAAGAGAAATCACTCGTACAACATTGAATAAAGGAAAGCAAATTATAAAACGTCAGTTTTCACCTAAACCCTGAAGGCAGAGCAGAGTAACCTGTGCCATTTGACATGCCCAGGGGAGATAACTACTGACATCTGCCACCAAGCAATCATGCACGTTCTGTGTGCATGTGTAGTTGTCAGCAATGTATGGAGGATGTTGAAGTTCATTAATACTGCACCTGAGGAGGACTCTCTCTTCATTTTGTCTGTACAGGAAACTTGGCTTCTGTGGAATATCTTTAGTTAAGCAATAAACAGCAGGATTGGGGTTGGTTTCAGGCTGTCATAGGAATTATGGTATGATGTTAAGGGTGTTGATTTAGCTTGCAGGGTTTGAGTTGTGCATTTGGCACTATTTCATGTCTGCTTTGCGAATGTCAAGGTCATTATCCCGAGGGATTGGCTCATCTTCCTTGTGGTATAATGGAAGAAGGAAAATGCAACTATTGACTGTTCTGTCTATTTTTGTGTAGGTGTGGATGTTTTGTTGCATCTTGCTTCGGAAAATGAGACATTGTTTTTGTGTAATTACAATAATTACATAACAAGAATTGGTCGATATGGCATTATGTGGCAGATGAAGCTTGATTCCAGATTTCACAGATTGCTGCTTATTTTGACAACAATCCCTCTTTGACATTTAGGAGTTTAGGAATAACATGAATTTTAAAAAAATTAAGTAATGTGAGGAGATCAGAATATTATATCAAGGAAAATATATTTGTATGATTAAATCAGATTTGGAGTCAATGTTTCATGGAATGATTTTGCCGATAAATGAGGTAGCTAATGACACCACTTTCATGTTGAATCTTGAAGTTCTGTGACCTGGCTTTTTAATCTTTCGTGAATGTCTGGTTGACTGCAGTTTGAAGCAACACATTTACTTATCGACTGAACAAGTCTTTAATGGAGAAACAGTGATTCAGATGTGCACTGGAGGTGCATGTAAATTGATATCTGACATCTTTCTCCCATTATATTTCAAACTTCCATCTCAACTGCTCAACCCATCATTCGTCCAAGGACAGGATTACCTTCAATAACAAGCCTGAACTGACTGATGAGGGTAATATCAGTCATATTGCTGACATGGAAGCCGATTTAGACTGATCAATGTTGTACATAGACCTTTGTCACAATGAATGGTGTTATGCAGTAGATCCTCAAACCCTTTAATCTGTTACTGAGCTGCATCAGAAAGTATTCTTATATTTATCATCTAAGGCTAGCTTGTGCATGTACCCTTCCTCACAAGCAGAAGATATTCTGTAGGGTATTTCTACATTTATCATCTAAGGCTAGCTTGTGCATGTACCCTTCCTCACAAGCAGAAGATATTCTGTGGGGTATTTCTACATTTATCATCCAAGGCTAGCTTGTGCATGTACCCTTCCTCACAAGCAGAAGATATTCTGTGGGGTATTTCTACATTTATCATCTAAGGCTAGCTTGTGCATGTACCCTTCCTCACAAGCAGAAGATATTCTGTGGGGTATTTCTACATTTATCATCTAAGGCTAGCTTGTGCATGTACCCTTCCTCACCAGCAGAAGATATTCTGTGGGGTATTTCTACATTTATCATCTAAGGCTAGCTTGTGCATGTACCCTTCCTCACAAGCAGAAGATATTCTGTGGGGTATTTCTACATTTATCATCTAAGGCTAGCTTGTGCATGTACCCTTCCTCACCAGCAGAAGATATTCTGTGGGGTATTTCTACATTTATCATCTAAGGCTAGCTTGTGCATGTACCCTTCCTCACAAGCAGAAGATATTCTGTGGGGTATTTCTACATTTATCATCTAAGGCTAGCTTGTGCATGTACCCTTCCTCACAAGCAGAAGATATTCTGTGGGGTATTTCTACATTTATCATCTAAGGCTAGCTTGTGCATGTACCCTTCCTCACCAGCAGAAGATATTCTGTGGGGTATTTCTACATTTATCATCTAAGGCTAGCTTGTGCATGTACCCTTCCTCACCAGCAGAAGATATTCTGTGGTGTATTTCTACATTTATCATCTAAGGCTAGCTTGTGCATGTACCCTTCCTCACCAGCAGAAGATATTCTGTGGGGTATTTCTACATTTATCATCTAAGGCTAGCTTGTGCATGTACCCTTCCTCACCAGCAGAAGATATTCTGTGGGGTATTTCTACATTTATCATCTAAGGCTAGCTTGTGCATGTACCCTTCCTCACCAGCAGAAGATATTCTGTGGGGTATTTCTACATTTATCATCTAAGGCTAGCTTGTGCATGTACCCTTCCTCACCAGCAGAAGATATTCTGTGGGGTATTTCTACATTTATCATCTAAGGCTAGCTTGTGCATGTACCCTTCCTCACCAGCAGAAGATATTTTGTGGGGTATTTCTACATTTATCATCCAAGGCTAGCTTGTGCATGTACCCTTCCTCACCAGCAGAAGATATTCTAAGGGCTATTTCTGCAATTATCATTGAAAACTGGCTTCTGAAGATCTGCTTTGGGAGATGAGGTGATACCTTATTCAAGTAAGTAAAAATTTCATCAGCATATTTCAGCTGTGTAAAGGCTCCTTTGAGACACTGCTATTATGAAAGGACATTGTAATGAGTCCTGATGTTGCAACCAAATGACATCACCATTGTCTTGACCACTGCAGTTGTCAGCTGTACTGTTTCCACTCAAGACACACAATGTCTATTCATGCCTGCGAATTCATTCAGTGAATTCCTATACTTGATTTTGTAAAATAGTTTTTACATTCTGTTTCAAAGCATCTATATGCTAGTAAGATAAATATTACTTTACATTTAATCCTTTTGGCTCTACTCAAAATTTCAAATCTGATGATACCTTTGATTTAATACTCTAGCTAGCCAAATTTCACATCTACAGGAGCAAAATGCAATACTACCTACCAAACACAAAACATTTCCAAAATGATGTGAAATATTACCACCAGATAGAAAAAATTAGACACTTGAGTAAATCCAAATATACTGAATTTTATAAGAAATGGGCTTCTTATATAAACCTTTTGTAATATGCTGCACTATGTGCATGTGTATGTATGTGTGCATGTGTGCATGCATGTATGTATGTATATGTACTACTTTTAACTTGACCCTCCAAAAGTTTTAATTCTGAGCCACAATTAGACTTCAAGGTTGTATCGAACAAGTTCATATATAGAAACTTCACGTGTCCCACATCACTAATATTCTGGTGTCTCCCTCTTTGATATTGCTGGAATATTGCTAAAAGTGGCATGAAACTAAACTCTCTTACATTCCCAGATCAGTGATAATCTACACTCCGTAACATTCTTAACCTTTTCAAAGTAAAAACTGCTCCATCTTTTCTATTATTTTGCTTCCACAAATGCATGTTTATTCAAAGGACACTGTTAAGAAGATTTTAAACAAGATTCCACTCACAATTTTTTTCTCCAGAAACTTAAACTTAGATCTTGTAGAATAAACACTTGATTTAACCCGACTTCAGAAGCGGTAGACATTCCGATGTTTCACATAACACTCCACCAGGCACCTCTTCCCTTGTGCGAGGGAATCTCTCACAGACATTGTTAGTATGGACGTAGTGATGGAAACCATTCCTGTGTTCCTGTTATTGCATAGGAACATCCAAATTTGGCTGAGGGAGTGTAGGCCAGTTTGAGGAACTTGTATACTTGTAACTCTAGACACTCGCATGTCTGGGTTGGTTACGACTCATTTTGAAATGAAGGTGTTTATATCTCGGCTCTTGAAGTCTGTAGGTAATTGGTGTTAAACTTGCTTATTGATCCTGGAGAAATATCTCTGAAATATCTTGGCAATGTCAATTGAAGTGGGGGAAAGATTCATAAGTGAATTTTTGATATGAAATGTATATTTTTTAACTGCTTTATATGTTATGGAACCTTTTCAAAATATCAAAATAGTGTTTGGACTTATAATAAGGCAATTTGAATGAAAAAATATAGCAATATTGAAAGTGTCTGATCATATTTCTTATGTATATTAATAGTGAAATACCATGACAGTATTCTGTCTGAAATATGAATCTAAACCAAGCCAGATTCCCAAGTTGTTATATTTCCAATCAAGATGGTAATCAACTTGGTAAATACTATATGTACTTTCAATACAAATTCTTGTACCACTGTCAGGCCATGATATGTATCGAATGTTACACTGACAAGTAGGTCAGGGAGAACAGTGAGTGAGTGAGTGAGTTTAGTTTTACGCCGCACTCAGCAATGTTCCAGCTATATGGTGGCGGTCTGTAAATAATCGAGTCTGGACCAGACCATCCTGTGACCAACAACATGAGCATCAATCTGCACAATTGGGAACTGATGACATGTTCCAACCAAGTCAATGAGCCTGACCACTCGATCACATTAGTCGCCTCTTACGACAAGCTGAGTCGTCTTTTATGGCAAGCATGGGTTGCTGAAGGCCTATTCTACCCCGGGACCTTCACGGGTCCAGGGAGAACAGACTGATGTTACACCTGTAATGCTCAAATGGACAAAAATATTTAGGGATATTAAGTTTTGAAGTTACGAATAATGATGTATTTATTCATTGACATACTGCTAAAATATCAGTCATAAAATACCATTATCCCGAACGTATTTTGTCCAGTATATTTACAATTAACATATATGCTGAGAAAAACAAATAAAGGAACACAGAAAAAATGGAGCGTTTCTTTAATATTTTCTAGTTTTCATCACCAGCTTGGAATAGCGTCGGAGGAAATCTGAGGATAAAGGAAGAAACACTGCCATGAAGTTTCGTTTCCTTATTAGTTTCCCCTACAGTATATTTCTGGAAATGGTAAATGGTCATGTTCTTCATCTGTGTCCAGTATCCGGAGCAAGCCGGGTGCTGATAGGTTGCTTACAATAGCTTGTCGTTATGCCTAAGTCATGTTGGTCTCCATAACAGAACTTGCCCAATACAGGTTTGTGACCTTCAAAGGAATTTGTGACCTTCAAGTCACATTTTTGGCCTTGACAGGAGATTGTGGCTGTCGTAACAAACTGTGGCTTACATTATGGTTTAGGGGCATAATTATTAGAGTAAGGTATCCATTAAGGATTTTCACCTTCATTACACAGACCTGCCAAGCTTGTTGAAATAATCCCATCTCAGATGTGTGTAACAAGTTACTGTGATAATTTAGGAGAGAGTGAATGGGTTGTGTGCAGTCTTCCTGATGTGTCGGGATTAACCCAGCTAAGGCTTTTGATGTTACCATTAAGTTATTAGGCACTGACTGATAAAACAGTGAGTGAGTTTAGTTTTATACCACAATCAGCAATATTCCAGCTATATGTCAGCAGTTTGTAAGTAATCAAGTCTGCACCAAACAACCCAGTGATCAACAGCATGAGCATCACCCTATGCATTTGGGATACGGGACATGTATCAACCAAATCAGCAAACCACCTGATCCCATAAGTCACCTCTTTTGACAAGCATTGGTTACTGAAGATCAGTTTTAACCCGGATCTTCATGGGTTAGTCATTCACAGTGTACACAGTCACTATCTTGTAGCTTTATCATGTATCATCCATGTTGACCATCTGATCTCCCCCTAGTCAAGTTTTGCCTGATTCTTACAGCAGGCATGATTTGTACATAGGTGATGTCATGAACATGAGGCAAGTGTTATATGTGGAATAGGGTTCTAAAGGTTATGTGGGTGGGAATGATGTGAGGGTTTGCCAGAGAGCTCAGAATCTGATGAGTAATTCACCTGAACATACCTGCTGAACATCTTGAAGTCAACATGTTTACTCTGAAGGAAGTATGTCTTATACAACCTTTGAACCAGACCGGTTCCAGTTTAAGCCCTACTGATAGTATCAGTTGACATATATACAGATTGCACTCAAAGTTAAGATTATAACCAGGGTATGAAAGTCCCAAAGTCAGCCAGACCACAGGGCTGGTTAGATGTGTAACTTGCCAGCCCAGACCAACAATTACAAATGTCAACATATAATTTAGGTTTGACAAGCAGCATAGTTTATCATCGATTTTAAAATCATCATGTATTTTTATAAGTGAATTAATAATGATGAGTATCTTCATATGCATGTCTAAATTTTAATCGGACAGATGAATTTGGGCAGGTGAATTTGAAGGTCTGGCAGTCAGTGTTGAAAATGCCCTGTCCAGGTATTTTTGAATGCTGTTATGACTGTGATGTTGTTGTGAAGCTAAAATGTCTCATTCTGTGCTCTAAAGGTCATAATGAAATCCAAAATATTGAAATCAAATGTTCTAGGTTTTTCAGTAACAATACAGGTGTCTTTCTAGGTTGCATGAAATGAACTCAACCCCTTTAGCCAGAAATTTGACACAACATAAAAGAAAAAACTTTCAGTGAGCCATTTGATGAAAAGCAGATATGATAGAGAATAAGCAAGAAAACAGGACTATCTGACAGAACAAGAGCCTCTCCTGGCCATCAGTCAGACCGTAACCATGGTAATGGCATAAACATAAACTAAATTTGACAAGACAAAACTGGTGAGTATGAAGAACATGTAGGTACATTGCTGTGTTCGGGGCAGGAATGTGCAAGAATGTGCTCCTCGTGTGCCTCCTGCTTGTGAAACAGATCAAGACATTACAAAGCACAAAACAGCAAGGAATGCTGGAAATTCCTGTCTCTGTTTCGGACTGTTGTGAAAAAACATTATCATTTGAAGTGTTTTAAGTTTATGCATTTGAAGCTTGACAGCCATTTATCAGTCAACAATTTCAAAAAGATGGACTTTGATTGTGATCACATGCTATGTTTTTTGATGAGAATGTTTTAAAGATTGTTATTGCTTGCTTTGTTATTTTTTTGGCTAAAAATAATTTTGTTTGTTTTTGTATGAAATATATGGGCCTATTAATCTTGTTTTTCATAGGATTTGGTCTGTAATAAAAAGATACATCATAAGTGTTTTTTTTGTTAGTAATTTCTTTTAAGATGATTTTCATTGCATTTGGTATGGGACACCTTGATACCACAATAACTTGCCTATGTGAGTAAGGAGTGACTTTTTAACTGATCCGTTCTTTTAGGAAAAAAGCTGCACTTGTCTATGGTTTTATGTAAATAATGATTCTTTTGAAACAACATTTTTTTCTGCTGGCTGGATCATGCTTTATGTAGGGTGGGGTGAATTTCCTGAAACAAATGCTATTTATTTTGAAGCCTTAAAATAAGTGTTTGTTTTGTTGGGATAAAAGGAAAGTTGTGTAACTTCTGAATCATTTTATAGGAAACTGATAAGTGTTTTGGATGTTGGGTGACAAATGTCACCAGTGGTATTTCCATCTTTGTATCAGTCCAACTTCTATCAAGTACTGCTTTGTGACCTGACGTGTGTGTTTGTTGTTTTTCATGCCATTGTCACCAATACTGTAACTGTACTGTTTTTACCTGTAAATAATAAGTTTAGACCGGGCAATCCAGTGATTGATATTATGAACAATAATGTAACAAAATAAATTAGAAATACTAGTTTAATTAAGAAGTGCTGTTTGTTTAGATGACCTTATGGAGAAATGGTAAGTGCTTCACTATAACCATACAGGGCAATATTCCACAGCGCAAGACTGGCGCCAGGGCTGTCGTAAGTCTTTCATTGAATGGCACTTGTGTGGTCTGGTGTCCATTTTATGGAACAGAGCTAAATAAATGTAGGATCAAGGACCCAGCCAAAAGGTCAGCTTCATAGACTTGTTTTACATGCTATGATTGAGTTTCTGTTAATATTTACTTCTAAGATTATCTTTCTCGTACGTATGTAAGAAACTTTATCTCTTTGTACGCCCTTTCTCAACATTGCTTTGTTTTGTGAGCCTTGGTTTATGACCATTTCTGTAGAAATACACTGGCACTGTATTGGAAGGAGGTCGTGATATTGTCACACCTATATCATACTGGATGTGAAGGTTGTGATGGTGTTACACCTATGTACTGCTGAATCTGTCAAAGGAATTCTATTTTGTTACCTGAAACTTAGAAGCATTCAGGTGTAATTCCCCAGATGATATATACTCAGTATGGAAATGTTGAACAAGCTGTCACCTGCTTGTTTTGTTTAATGATAAGCAGGGCAAGGGGTCGGGGCAGGATAGATTGATGCGAAACATCTTAACTGATATTCTGTTGTAAAATGTTCCAGCTATTCATTGAAGAGAAGGTGATAACCATTGTCACTTGTTATTCACGTATTTTCTCACTCATTTACTCCTTCCTCTTCATCTTTCTCACTTTCTTTCTTCTTTCCCTCCTCATTCTTCCTTTTCTCCAACATTCCCTCCTTTCCTTTCTCTTTCCTTTCGCATATTACCTTCCTTTCCAGTTTCCTCCTCACCCTCCTTTCCCTTCACTCCTTCATTCTCTCTTTCAACATTCCCTCCATGCCTTTTTCTTTGCGTCCATCTTTTCCCATCTTCTCTCCCTAATTCCCTTCTTTTTTCTTTTTTGTTCCTATGCTCCTTTTTCTCTCTCTCCCTTTTCCTTCTCTTTCAACATTCCCGCCATTCCTTCCTCTTCCCATCTCTCCTTCTCAATCTCCTAATTCTTTCCTTTATCTTTCTCTCTCTCTCTCTCTCTCACTGTGTGTTGAAAGTGCAGTCACTGTGTGCACATGCACCACCACGTTATTTACCTCTTGTGATTATTATACTCAGGCCTCGGGGAGGTGTGTTTCAGTATTTATTGTATCCATTAGGTTCTAACACTCCCATCTTCAAAAACAGCCAACCTTGTACCTGACACTACGATCTCTCACTTGAATTCCACTGGACACTTTATTTACCCACTTAAATATAGCCCCTGCTTCAAGATATGGGCCCTTCCCTTGTACTGAAAGATGAATGTTAGGCGAATTTGGACATTGTGAGACACGATCCTCACACAAAGCCAGTCGGTATTGGGTGTCATACTATTTGACATTTCATTGCAAATGGAAGGGGATACTATTAGTTGAAATTAGTGTTGTGATTTGCTGTTTGAGAAGGCTTTGTATTGGAGACATTGAATGGAAGAGAGTATTGAAATGCTTGGTATCTATGTAACCAGTTTTTATAGGCTTGTGTTCTGAAAAGAAAATATGTCAGTATTCACATGTTGTTCACCTGATTAATGTCTTAATGTTGATTCAAACTTAACTTGGCCAAGCCAAGTTATTTCTTGTTTTTTAGTCAACTTTTGATGTTTGCTCATAGAAAAAGATACAAATCAGATTTAAGAAGCAAATATTTTTTTGAGATAGATTTATTCTGATTTTAAGAGAATTTCTGGGAATAATTGTCCATCCATTTTATGTATGGCCACATGCTGTCATCAAAGGCGTAGTGGGATCTGATCACTTTAGTAAACAAATATGTATCATGATGCACCAGATGGTTGCAGTTGTGGAAGAATATCTGTATAGCTGTACAAAACAATATGATGGTCATACTAAAAAGTTGACAGGTGACAGTCTCATTTAGTCGCAAAATAATCTTGTATGTTTATAATACAAGAAAACAGTTTGATCATGTGATATGCTTAGCTGTCATTGCACCAAGTGTGGGTGTGATCCTTTTATGGTATATGTGTTCATTTCAAGTTTTAGGGAAAATAGCATCAACCCAAACCGTTGGCCAAACTGTGGATAAGAGTGACTGAATATGGTTTTACGCCACTTATAGCAATATTTCAGTAATATAACAGCGTGGAACACCAAAAATAGGCTTCATATCTTGTACCCATGTAGAGAATCGAGCCTTTGGCACTATGAACCACTAGGCTACCTGTGGATAAGAGAAAAACAATGTTATGGTGCCGAGAGATGGTAGTGTTTTGCACTACTGGGGCCTATGTTAAACCTTTTGGTGAATATTGAATCTCCTGTGTCCTGATCTTGTCATAAACTGACATAACGTGTAACTGGTCAGAATTAATCCCGAAGACAGATCGTTCCCCTATTGATTAAACAATAACCCCCAATTTTCATGTCCCCAGAAAATGAATGAGGCTTTCGAAATTAACGAGTCCTGGCCAATTTTGGTGGTCTGCATCCGATTTGTAGCCAGTGATGATCAGGAAGAGATGTTTGTGAATTTGCGACGTAATTAACATGTGGTTGCCTGTATTACTGCCAGCTTCAAACAATTGTTTCGTCAAATTTTATGTATGCGAGTTGTGCGTGTCGTCGATGGTGAAATCTCCCTTGGTCAGGGTTCTGATAAAATAACATTACGTGTGTGAATAAATTTGGCTTTAAATGTAAGAACAGCCATTAGTGGTGATACAAGCAAATTGAAATGTCATGTAGGTGCTGTTTTGCTTATTGGATGACTTACATCTTCACAGACGTTACTCTGGTAGTAGAGGTATGTATTGTTGAGAAATTTCCATGAAACAGTACTAAAGTTATGTAGATGTGCTTGATGGTTTTTTGAGACATGGCTGAAACAGTTTTACTTCAGTTTTCTTGATTCTATTATTAGTACGAAGTGCATTTTTTATTGGTTCTACCAGTTTTTAGATTATTTCATACAAAGTTCTGAGAACTGAAGTCAATCAGAAGCAGTCTCCTTTTCTTCTGAACCCACTAAAAAGTCCCTTAGCTAAGCAAGGATCTCAGAATTTCAGCAGTTTTGATAGTTTATAACTATGGAAAATCATTTTTAACTCATGTTAAACTATCCTCACGTTAGCTGCTGCGACTAAAATGATATTCAGAGCAACTTAAGACTAGACTAACTCAGTTGTAGTGATATAATCCTTCTCATATCTACCTGGCAAGGATATGCTACCAAAATGGAAAGGAAAAATGTTGCAAAGATTGCTAAAATTTCATATGTTGACAGGATTGCATGCAGTGACTGAATTTTCTTATCTCATTAGTAGATATTAAAACGAATGATGAGATTGAAATTGTCTCTGCTGTTTTCTCAAAGTTACAAGTTTCCAGATGGCAATGGAACATGTATGACCACACTTATCCTCTTTGCCCTCATATTATTAGATATTAAGACGAATAGCAAGATTAAAATTTTCTCTTCCATTTTCTCAAAATTGCAAGATTCCAGTTGGCAAGAGAGGTTGTATAACGTCATTTATCCTCTCTGTAAACGGACATTTTGGTAGCTCTATGTAGCAAAAGTTTCCTATGTGAAGTACATTGAATTTTACAAATTTCTGACGTTTTCAGACTCTTTTGCTTTAATGGACAACGTGGCTGGGTGGTTTTCCAACAACATGAAATATGAATCCAGATTTAATGCTGCAACATGCTCATATCACAATAGAAATTTGATTAAATTGCTTTCATGAAATAATTTCAGACACTTACAAGATTGCACTATCGGTGCGACAGCCTGAGTAAAAGGATTTGTGGCCATATTGCTTTTTCGGTAAAAATTGAACTTTGAGGCCTCTGTCCATTTATTCCCACAAGCACCTGCACAAAGTCATTAAATACTCGTCAACCTCCCAAGCTTTTATCATCCCACCACGGGAGTCGATGGAATGCCTGTCCTTTACATCAATTATGCATTATTGTAACATTGATCGACGTTGTCACTCTTGACGTATTGGAATTTACAATCTCAGCTGACTTTGGAATTCTGCAGGTTTATTTGGAGTTTTGCTGTGCATGCATTTTTCAATCAAGGTCATGTTGACATAGAGAAGAGTAGGGTTTTTTATTAGTTAGACAATCAGGGAGTAAGTCTTTTAAGATGAAGAAGATGAAGTAGAAAACCTAAGCTGATGAGACCAGGGAGGATTTATTTGACAGTATCAGTACCCGAAAGTAAATATGGTGAGGTATTACTGTAAATGAGATCCTGATGCATGTTTTGTTGACATTATTTCTCATTTGATCATGATTATCATGCTCAGCTGCCACTAATATTGCTTCAGGAAGGTAGCCTCGTTGTAACATACGTTGCCAAAGACTTCAGTTTGATTCTCTCTGTGAGTACACTGTTTGAAAATCATATCTTTGAATACTCCACATATTGGACAAAATCTTGCATTGTGTAAAATCTCCAGCTTGTCAACGGACATCCTCCTGTCTGTCAGCTGTCCACATAGTAGTTGTGTGGAAAACAGTATTTCAGTGTTTTACTGGACCTCCTGTTAAAGATGGGAAAACATCATTCTCTCCAGTTCCTACTTGCAGTTGAAATGGGGGGTACTTTTATTATGTATTAAAGGTTTTTTTTCTGGTGTAAGGTCCCTATCACTAAAACGTTTCTAATGCATCTCAAACCCTACTATCCCTTACTCATAAGGGACTGTCCTCAGCTTGGTGGTTTATTCATGGCACGACCTGATTTATGACGAATAATATGATCATCGAGTACCAAGTAACAACCACTTCATCTTACCCTTTTAACAAAATCCACCTCTGTAAGCAACCTATTATCTTGAAATTCAGGATGTACACGTTTGACTGTTTGCTGTTAGGTGTAGCCTAATGGTAAAAGTGTCTACTTGTCCACCCTGGTTCTATGTTTGGTGACTCCAGCTTGCTGTAGGCTGATGGCAGGTCACTTTGCCTGATGCCAGGAATATATGTTGTTCACACAAATAATGGTATGTCTGGTCCGGATGTGCTGGTGAATTATTTTCTTCTAAACGACATCTAGTTATCATGAAATTTCTTCTTCATTTAGTCGTGTCTTGTATCAGAGTAAGATTAATCACATCCTTTTGAGGAGAATTTTAATCAGTCGTGAATTCTTCCACTTAAGTTGTAATTTCAAAGAGATAGTTATTCGTGATCCATTTATAATGTTTGCAATATAAAATAGTTTCTGTAGATTACGGCTCAGAATAACCACGCGATTTATGAGCATGTCAAACTGGTCAAATTAAACCTATTACATGACAAGGATGATTCACGTGCGATGCTAGCTTGCTGACTCTTGTTTGTATACGACCAGGATGCCAGACCTCTGTCTCAATACGCTTCCACTGTCAGGTTCTGGGAGGTCCAACAAACGTTCTTGAAGGGATTGGCTCCGGCACCAAGGTTTGCGTGCAAATATTGAAGTTTTGTGAGGGAATACGCATGAACTATCGAGGAGGGATGTTTGGATTAGAACTTTATTGTTGATTGACTTGTGAAGACCCTGAGTAATTGATTTCATGGTTGTTGATTCGTTGGAAACATGGTGAATGATACTAGTTTTGTTGGTGAAGTTGACAGTCATCGGTTCAGTAGTCCATAGAGAATGTGATCTATTTACTTGTGTCTACATTCTAATGAGTGTAGAATAAAAAAAGATATCTCAATGGAACTTAGAATATAGAAAGTCTAATCCTCAATCATGCCTGTCAGTGTTTTACTTTGACCTGCATGAATTGGAGTCCAGTGAACCTCATAAATAAATGTTACAGGGCCTAGCTACTAATACAACTCTCCTGTAAAGTACTCGTAAAACCTTGTAATATCAACCTTGTCTTTCTTTGTTGCTTTGAAATATCAACACAAGTAGGTGATAATTCAAAACTTTGTTGCTTGCCAGGTTTTGCTGCATTTATCAAGTGTTCATATGTCTGTCTCACACCAGTTTCTATTCAGTCCCCATCCTACATGTAACACCTTTGTGTGGATCTTTTCGTGATTACCTCCCTTACTACTGAATTTGATAACAGTCATTCAACTTCAATGAGTATGGTATATGATTCAGGCCAGGGTAACTGTTGTGATGAAGCTTTTCCCATAGACTAACACTTAGTCTTTGAACATATGTAAAGTTGGCTGTAACAAATGAGCCGATTTGAATTGAAAAGAAGCCCAATTTCAGGCTTTAGTGATGCAGGGAGAGCTAGGCATTAGGGAAAACAGTGTTCCTCAGGGACTGTAAGTCTCATCTCTCTGTGTTCTCTTTGCTTTGGTAAACTTACAGAAGTATTTCTTTCATTTCAGGGCTTAAAACCAAAATGTAATTGAACAAAAAAGCAACATACTGAAAATTTTAATCCAGCACAGAGTAAATATGACATAGTATGAAGCATTGTTTAAGACATTGAAATGCATGTACCTTGTAGCCATGAATCCCATCTGCTTTTTGTTAAAACTCTAAACTGTAGACCACTGGAATATGGAACTTGATAGACATTATGGTAATTAGAATGTGTCTTCAAACTTATAACTTAGCTTCATATTTTTAGCGAAAGTTAAGTGTTATATATACTTTCACAACAAGTAGCCATGGAAAGCCCAATATTCTGTACAAAAGAGCCTTGATATTGCAACAGGAATTGTTTTGAACTAACAGGACAAAAAAAATTGATGGAACTTTTTTACGCTAAAGCTAGTGATACGTTAAATCGCAGGAAATGTCAAATTACGGCTTGCAGTGACTTTTAACTCACATTGAAGTTTTGTCGGTCATTGTGTGAAGTCATTAATTTCCCCGATCTCCATGCAGTGCTTCCTGTTGTTGGGTCATGTTTGGAGTTCACAGTTTAGATGTTTTGCTTTTATTTTTGTGTGGTTATTTAAAGAACTTGTTTTCATCTGTATGTGAAATAGGCCCATTTTGAGGAATAGAGGGATTCTGAGCTTTGATGCCATGGGCTTGATGAAAGAATTGCCCTGTTATTTTTTATGATTTATTGTTACTGCTTTTGCATTTAAGCATCACAATGCTCTGCAGCGTTGGAGGGTGCATAAAGTTCATAAATTTGTGTTTTGAAAAGTTAGGGAGTTGAGGTAGTCTGGTGGTTAAGGTGTTTGCTCATCATGCCAAAGATCTGGGTTTGATTGCCCACATTGGTACAGCGTGTGAAAACCATTTCTGGTGTCCCCAGCTTTGATGTTGCTGGAATATTGTTAAAAGTGGCATAAATGTAGCCTCAGTCACACTTTTTAAGGAGTAAGGGTAGCACTGTGGAAGAAGGGGCTACAATTTGACATAGAGAGTTGTGTCCCTTTGTCACCTTGGCAACATATCATTGTCTGTTTACCCTGATGCTTATCAATAGTAATCAGGCAGATCATTGGATTTTCCTCCCACTTCAAAGCTGATGCTCCATCACATAACTAAAATAGTGTTCACGACAGCCTTTCAAGAAGCTAATGGAACACAGAATATATGTTCTTACCAGTACATCAGAACACATGTCAGTAACTCCACAAGGATGCTTATTTCTCAAAATATGAAAATAGTTGTTGGGACAACAGTATCAAGTAACATCAATCTTTGCCAGAAAAAAAAGATAACGAAAACATGTCTCAAATGGCATTTCTACATCAGTCATTACGAAAATAGAACATGATTGATTTTCATTCTGATAACACTGTCAGATGCAAAATTGACTATGTGAAATATAGTATATGTTCACAAAAGTTGTTATGAAACTATGTGCTTCTTTCTTACTATCATGATTAAGTTATACTTTGACAAGTTTTCTGTTAGGGTTATTTCTCAGTTCAGATGGTATGGCATGTTAAAGAGTTCATCTGCTGCTGAAACCAAGACTTCATATCCAACCGTTACTACGGCGTTAATGTTCTTTGACCTCTGGAATGGAACTGCGGGGGTGCTGAGACTAGTGCAGAGACCTATGTGACTATGATGTATAGATTTTAATCAATTCTTTGTACAGGGAGAATGATAGTTGATGGTTTATCAAAGATGGTGTAAGATTAGACTTTATTGGGATTTCAAAGATTTCTTGTAGCTTTATGCAGTATGTGTCTGTTTTTGTTGATGTAAATGTTATCTGCTAACAGGTCTGAGAGAATGTATTTCTTTTAAGCTCACCAGGAGGTGATGGAATAGACTAATCGTTAACATGTTGGTTCGTCAAGCTGAAGACAGGTTCAATTCCTAACATGGGTGCAATGTGTGAAGCTGATTTTTGGTATCCCTTACCATGAAGTTGTTGAAATATTGCTAAAACCATATTCACTCACTTTTAGGTTTCTTGGCTTTTATTATTGCACTTTGTGATGTTTCTTTAGAGAGTTTACAAAATTCATGTGGGCTGTCAAGATGAATTTAATTTACTTAAATTTGGGAAATGACATATGCTGGTTTTAGAGGAATAATTGTGTCAGTATGATCACTAATGACAGTGAAATGTAATCTTAACAAGATTTATCTGAAAATACAAGTTGAAATCAAGATAAATTTTGAAGTAGCACAGAACATTTGAAATAAAAAAATTTGAAATGAGACGTGCATGTGTGAGTCAGTGACTGACCAAATATGGTTCTGCACTGCTTTTACCAATATTCCGACAATATATCACAGCAAGGGACATAAAAAATGGGCTTCACATATTGTACCCATGTGGGGAATCAAACCCAGATTTTCTGCTTGATGAGCGAATGCATGAACCACTATGCTACCCAGCTGCCCCAACCGGCATAAGTAGTGACCCAATTGATCATTAAAGAAGAAACGTTTTGAAAGGAAAGGTTTAACTGTGACTTGAAGTCTTGATGCAGTAACAAATGTTTGATTTCTACACAAAAGCCTGATCTTCTGATTGTTCATAGTTGGTGCCATCTGCTGGCGAGTTTCACACTTTGCAAGAAGTGGTCTGACATTATTTACCTGTTAATGATGAAATTCAAATGTGAGTCATGCTTGTGGAACAGTGTTCATCTGAAGTTTGTGATGTTGGACTAAATTGGTCATTGTGATTATGGTGTAATGGCAGTCGAATGGAATCATGTTTGGGAATGTTACTAGGCTGCTAGATTACTGGAAAGAATTAATTCCTGGCTATGATTTGGTGTGTGACCCTGAGAGCATTGTTGAATAACTGATATCTTGGTTGGTTAGTTCATTGTTTAAGACAACTCTCTATGAAATATCACGTAAACATCAACAAATGCTACAATCCATTCAGGCTCTCATAAACATAGTTCATCCCACCTGGTACCCATCAATACAACCTTTGAATCAGTCCACTATATTTATATTTGTACAGTTTCAAACTTTCACCACCATTTAATCCAAATGTTCTTATTTTCAGCCGTGAGTAGGCAGGGATCATGCAGATCAAAGCTCCCCCCAATTTCCAACCGCTGGATGTTCGCAACCAGCAGTACCAGCCTCCTCCGCCATGTCGGTCCCGCTACCGGAAGTTTGATCTTTACAGAGATGTACAGCAGTTCTTTCAGATCGACAACCATGCTATTCAGGTAACCTTCAGATGCAACTCAGTGTTCCACATCTAGGCTTCCTATGGCAGAGCAGTAGGTTGGACAATTAGAGGGAGATTTAGTGTTATGGCTTATGGGACTTCTAGATTGCATCATTTCAAGTATTTTCAGAAGTAAAGAAAAATCTATATTTGATTATATGGATGTAATGAGGTATTATTGGGAAATGATAACACAGAAATGTTTTTTATTCATAACCATTTTTAACTTCATGTAAAAAGTCTGATTATGTTTTTTATTTGATCTTACAGGGATAGTATTTGCCAGAGAAGTTGCAACTTAAAACTTAGCGTATAATCTAAAAACTGATTTAAAGAAGTTTTGTCTTTTGTAGTTACAAATACGAAATAATGGAATATGATTATCTGTACCAATGATTGAGATAGAGAACTTTGACAATGGGTCATTTTCAGGATTATTAGTCATTTTCCGAATTTAGAATGGACCACTGCCCTTGTATCAATAGTAAACTTCAAAATATGAACAGGCCAATTTTTTTATCTAATGTGCAAAATGGCCCATGGCCCCTGCCTTTCCCAATCCCTGCTATACCATACAAATCCACAAGCTATTTAGCCTGTAAGTACTCACGTACCATATCTCTCTGACCACACGTGATCTTTAGGATAATGCCTTGTGTGTTTGCTGAATGGTTTAAACTCAGTTTAATTGTTTCAAACAATCATTTTGTTGTGGGCATTAATTTGTCATTATTAGACTCATGGCGATGAGGAGTTAGTTTTAGTAATTTGTTTTTACAAGCTAATAATGGTACCCCATCACCTTTGCCTTTTGATGATAGAGAGAAAAAGGTGTGTCCCAAGAAAAGCCTTTACCTTCAAAAGCCTAAAAAACTTCTTGGATCATATTTAACAACATTTTTCCAGCAAGCACATCCCTTCCATAACACAATCCCACACAAGCAAGCCTCCAAATCGTCAGCATACCCTTCTGTATAGCATACGTTTATGCGGAAGTAGTGTTAGTCATGCATGAGGTTTCCTCTAACGAGCCATAAACAGAGGTAGGATGGGTACATTCTGTAGTTTGTGCAAGTTGTTTGATGCAGCAGTTTGCAATATTCCAGCTAACTGACAGTAGTCTCAATGATCAGGGAGCGATAGGGTACCCTAGTGGTTAAAGCTTTCGCTTGTTACCCCAAAGACATGAGTTCGATTCCGCACATGGGTACAACTCGCAATTTAAAGTCACTGTAAATAATCTTATCGGGACCAGACAATCCAGTGTTATCAATTTATGGCAACTGGAATATGGTGACTGCCATCTACCAAGCCTTACTACACAATTCATAGGGTTCCCTTTATGATAATTAAAATACTTGTGGCATATATTTTTGCCTGGAACAGTCCTATGTCAGTTAAAGTAGGTAACCAAACAAACGGCATGCGTTACAGTAGTCACAGGTAATAGACATGACAGGAGAAGACTCTGATTACCTTACAGCTTAACTGATTAGATTTGCTATTTTAATTATAATATGCAGAAGATCCCAGCTGTGTTATCTGGTAAGACATGATACCTCCTAGTCAGTTATTGAGACTGAGAAGAGTTGCCCTATGAAATTATGACATGGTATCTCTGGGCTAGCAGCATAGTATTGCCAAGACACAGCTTTCACGCAAGTGTGCATGAACATGACATAGAGAAATAATGTTGACAAAAAAAAAAAAAACCCTCTTTCAGCCCCCAAGACCCCTCACCCCACCCCACCGCATCATGTTTGGACTATGTCCCCTTTTTATCCAAACATATTTGAATTCATATGATTAAATATACAAGTAACTAAACACAGATACTTGACAGGTTGACCCTTTTTGTAATATTTTTCCAATGCTGAGTATGACTGTATGAGAGTGTTTTTGTGTGCAGGTTGACCCTTTTTGTAATATTTTTCCAATGCTGAGTATGACTGTATGAGAGTGTTTTTGTGTGCAGGTTGACCCTTTTTGTAATATTTTTCCAATGCTGAGTATGACTGTATGAGAGTGTTTTTGTGTGCAGGTTGACCCTTTTTGTAATATTTTTCCAATGCTGAGTATGACTGTATGAGAGTGTTTTTGTGTGCAGGTTGACCCTTTTTGTAATATTTTTCCAATGCTGAGTATGACTGTATGAGAGTGTTTTTGTGTGCAGGTTGACCCTTTTTGTAATATTTTTCCAATGCTGAGTATGACTGTATGAGAGTGTTTTTGTGTGCAGGTTGACCCTTTTTGTAATATTTTTCCAATGCTGAGTATGACTGTATGAGAGTGTTTTTGTGTGCAGGTTGACCCTTTTTGTAATATTTTTCCAATGCTGAGTATGACTGTATGAGAGTGTTTTTGTGTGCAGGTAGACCCTTTTTGTAATATTTTTCCAATGCTGAGTATGACTGTATGAGAGTGTTTTTGTGTGCAGGTTGACCCTTTTTGTAATATTTTTCCAATGCTGAGTATGACTGTATGAGAGTGTTTTTGTGTGCAGGTTGACCCTTTTTGTAATATTTTTCCAATGCTGAGTATGACTGTATGAGAGTGTTTTTGTGTGCAGGTTGACCCTTTTTGTAATATTTTTCCAATGCTGAGTATGACTGTATGAGAGTGTTTTTGTGTGCAGGTTGACCCTTTTTGTAATATTTTTCCAATGCTGAGTATGACTGTATGAGAGTGTTTTTGTGTGCAGGTTGACCCTTTTTGTAATATTTTTCCAATGCTGAGTATGACTGTATGAGAGTGTTTTTGTGTGCAGGTTGACCCTTTTTGTAATATTTTTCCAATGCTGAGTATGACTGTATGAGAGTGTTTTTGTGTGCAGGTTGACCCTTTTTGTAATATTTTTCCAATGCTGAGTATGACTGTATGAGAGTGTTTTTGTGTACAGGTTGCCCAGCAGGATCATGACAACTTTCTGGACCTCATCTGGCACCTGGTCTACAGCCAGAACTTCCACTCTGACCTTGACAAGGCCAGGTCAGTGTCAACTATGTCCAGTCTGTCCCACAGACCCAAACCATGTTTTACCATCTGCCGACCCATGGACTGCGTTATTTGCTTGTTTCTGACTAAATAGTAAATATTCAGAGATTAAACATTAGTCTATACTACATCCAGTTCCTTCATTACTATCCTCCTATCCTTCAACCACATGATAATGACTTGTTGATTTGTGGGATACATAGCTATAACTGTACTTGTGATTCCTTCTTCAGAGTTATTTTCCGTTGGATGACCTCCAAGAACATGTACACAATCACCTTCCGTGAGAATGTCCGTGCCGGGAGCCCTGAAGAAGTCATTCTGTCTTTCAAGAACAAGCAAGGGACCTATGCCAGGATCTTTGAGACTATGTGCAGGTGAGGAATGTCTCTGAGTGATGTATTCTTGTTTGTTAGGGCACAGCTAAAGCTTGCAGATAACAGTATGGCACAACAGTGAGGTAACAAAAATACTGTTAAAATTTGAGTCACTCTCTCAGTTTGGCTCAGGGGTTGATAATCAAGAACTGTAAGATTGGCAGAAGTCTTGACATGGAAATCACTATTTCTTTAACCTACATCAAGATGCTTGGATAAAGAACATGCATGTATTATTTTGTCAGTTTCTGAATTGAATTAATATGTATTCAGATTTCATCAGGTGAAGGGAAGTAACTCTCCGATGCCTTTGGTTAACTGAGATACATAAGTCAGTAATGTGAATTTATTGCAAACTGATCTGTTTGAGCATTTGGTGTGATATTTACCATATATTCCTTAAAAAGGTATGCCCACTATGCAGTGCTGTGTCCATATATGTGAAAATCTTTGACCATGGTCTCTTTAAGGTTCTCTGGCGTGCAGTCTGTTGTATTGACTGGTTATGCGAAGGGCCTTGACTACCGTCCCGGCGATAAATTCAAGGGCAACGACTACAACCACAGCTGGAACGGAATCCTCATCGATGGCAACTGGTACCTAGTTGACTCCCACTGGGCTACAAGGTACCTCACCTCGGAAAAGAATGCTCCAGAAAATCTGGTAAGTTTGGAAACTCAGTCATGCCATGCTGCAAAGAAGTTTGTGAATTGATTGCTTTATACTTCATCGTTAATAAAGGAGGCGGAGTTATGGTCAAAGGGAGATAATTCAGGCATTGTAAATTTGAGGCCTGCACAACTTAACAAGTCTGTATGGTAGGGGGTGATGGGATAGTGTCATAGGTGGATCCAGGGTTGGGGTTGGGGTGTGTACCCTCCCTTTTGTCCTGAAACTTGCATGATCTGAAGTGTGCACCCCTACTTTTACAAAAAGCTATAGCCTGGTGGTTAAAGCTGACCCTAGCCCTGGGTTCAATACCCCACTTGTGGTGTCCTATGTTATTGCTATATTATTGTGTAAAAGTTAATGCATTCTTCCCATTACCAAAGGTTTGATTGACCAGTTCGATTCCTAACGGTGATATGACCTAAGTATTGTTCAGGGCCATGTTATGTCCTTCTGAATCACTATACAGAGACATTCTGACGTGCTTTCAGGTCTATGAGTACGATGACTTCTACTTCCTGACTGACCCCGAGCAGCTTATCTACAGCCACTGGGCTCACAAGTCTGAATGGCAGTTGCTAACTGCCCCCATTGTCCTGCAGGACTTTGAGAACCTGCCACTTGTCAAGTCCTACTTCTTCAAATGTGGGATGTTCTTCATCTCTCACCATGTTGGTGTAGTCCAGACAAAGAAGGGGAAAATTGCTATCACGGTTGGCTTCTCGAAACCTACCAACTTCACCTACAAGATCGTCTTTTCTGATTCCAACGATGAGACTTACCAAGGCCAGAAGCTGAAGAACTTCGCCCTCCAGGAGCATGGCAAGAACCAGACAACCACCTTCATCTTCAGGGCTCCCAAATCGGGCCAGTATTACTTCACAATCTTTGCTCAACTCCTGACTGGGGAGCTTGGCGTCAAGAACGTCTTCACTGCTTCAGCTGAGTACAAGGTCATCGCCGACTCTGCTTCCAGTGATGCAAAGCCCCTTCCAAACTGCTCCGACAGCTGCTGGGGTCCAGGTGTTGCTGTTGACCAGCTTGGCATAGTTGCCACTCCTCCCCAGGGCATCATCCCCACAACTGATGGCAGGGTGAACCTGGAATTTAAGAAGACCCGCCCAGCTTTCCTTTTGGCCAAACTGAGGAAGAACGGAGTTCGTGAAGAAGACCTTGAACCCTGTATCCGAGATGACGACCAAGGCGACAAGATTCTAGTGACAGCTGACCTCCCATCCAAAGGCGAGTATGGTATTGAGGTGTATGGCAATGATCCCAACAAAGATGGTGACACATACACCCACATCTGCCAGTACTACGTCCACTACGCTGACCCTGCAGAGCAGAACAATGCATTCTACCAAGAATCCCCAGACAAAGCGCGCTACTTTGGAGGCGGACAAGGAACTTTGGACGGACAAGGATATAACCCAGATTACGCAGGGGTGAGTGTTGTCATACTTTCATATGTGTAGTTTAGTAGTCTTCTTTCCTGTATGCATGTTTGTACAACCTCGGAAGGCAGGAAGGTGAAGTGATGTTTGTATTTGTTCTTGGTGCATGAGGTGCATGGGTGCAGAGGTCACCTTGGCACATATTGTGAAGTCTGATCTTTTCAATATTTTCTGAGCTGCAGTGTTAAGAATGATGAAATGGTGGTATTTCCAGTCAGGTAATAAGACCACTCGCCAAGCAAAGACATGGTTGGAGAAAGTTCAATCTAGGCTGGCCCTCTTTGAACACTTTCTTCTGTTATGCTCCCAGGGAGGTGAAAATTAGGTTTGAGCTTATAGTATCACATTTAGTGGATCAAAAGTGTCATGGTTATCAAAATGTTGCAATAGGTGTGAGAATTTAGTACTGTTGAAAGCAGATAATAATGGTAACATATTAATGTGATAGCCAAAGTCCGAAGATCCAGAAGAAAGCTGTTGAAGGATCGCCTTCTCAGTTATTGTGTCTTTACTGATGCCCATCAATTGATTGTTTGGTCAATATTTGATTAGATTTGGTCTTCAGTAGTCCATGGTTGTGGTAAAATCCGCTAAAGATATCAGGTGGTCAGGTTCCCTGACTTGGTTGACACAAGTTGTCGCATCCCAGCTGCATAGGTTGATGCTCATGTTGTTGATCACTGGTCAAGAGGTCAAGACTGCATTATTTACAGACCACCACCATATAACTGGAATACTGCTAAATACAAGTTTAATGCAACTATCACATGTACTGATTCAAAAGAGGTTCATTCAACACATCAAGCAGAATATGGGAAGCGTCCAGCTCTGTGTTTGTTGGTATTCTCAGAAAAAAATTTTGAAAGGTCCATTCTCATCATTTTTTATGGGAAAGAATTGAATCAAAAGTACTAGGCCTAGACTTTCGAATTTCTCTCAGTGCAGAGATAGTCATAAGTGCCTTACAGTAACATTAACTTACGACTTTCTTAGCATGAAAAGAGCTTAAAAAATCACTGGTCAAGAGGTCAAGACTGCATTATTTACAGACCACCACCATATAACTGGAATACTGCTAAATACGAGTTTAATGCAAATATCACATGTACTGATTCAAAAGAGGTTCATTCAACACATCAAGCAGAATATGGGAAGCGTCCAGCTCTGTGTTTGTTGGTATTCTCAGAAAAAAAATCTGAAAGGTCCATTCTCATCATTTTTTATGGGAAAGAATTGAATCAAAAGTACTAGGCCTAGACTTTCGAATTTCTCTCAGCGCTGAGATAGTCATAAGTGCCTTACAGTAACATTAACTTCCGACTTTCTTAGCACGAAAAGAGCTTAAAAAATCTAGGCCCTACTTTCCTCCTCACATTACAGAAAAAACTTGCCAGAGAAACGTTTCTTTTTATGCAGTCTTGATCAAGTAGATGGTTAGCCCAGTTTTCAAGGGGGTAATTAATGTTTGTTAATAGTTACATACCTTTGTTGCTGTATCAGAATCAGCTGTTTGAATCTTCCACAACAAAGCCTCAATGTTCTTTTATTTTGATTTGTCATCATGAAAATGTCACTCAAAGTTTTATACCACCATATTTCTGGACTATGCTGATGTAGCAATATCACAGCAAACAAAATAAGTTTTGTCTCAAAAAATGTTTTACTATGTAGAACATCATATTTTTAGACTGTCCCAACCCGACTCTCATAAACTTTTGAAGCTGTGTTGTATTGGTTTGTGTAAAATCTAAAGTTAAAAAATTATAAAGTGATGACTTGTTTAATGGTGATAGGACATGGCTGTCACTGTTTTTAGCAAGGCTGATGCTCTGAGAGAGAATAACCCACACAAGCGGACCCTAATCACTTCCATTGTCTGCACTCCTTCAAAAGCATCCTGGTAGCCAACATCACAATTTCTTTTTTAATAAAAAAATTCTATCATTTATTGTTTGTGTCATAATAGGAATAAAAATAATTCGTCTTGAAATTGTTTCAGTTTAACAAATCTCATTGCCAAAACATTATAGGAAACAGGCAAGTTATTTTGTTTCCTGCATTTTAGGTGTAAATGGATCCCAGTGCAAATACCAGACTATAATGTACAGTTTCATGATGATTTCGATAAATATTTTAGTTCATGTTACATGTCAATTCATTTTACTTAAACAAATAGGTACACACATCTTTAATAGATTTTATGCATAGTACACCTTTAAATATAAGGATGTGAAAGCAAAGGTGAAGGTTGAAAAAGTCTTTTTTGTTAAATTTATACATTATGGAATATGAAACCATATATAATAAGTCTGAATGCATGACTATGCATAGAGAGCTTGAGCATGGTTTCATTAGGCAGAAGTTTACTTGAAATGAGACCAGCCATAGCACAGGAAGTTAACTTGAACACGGAAATGCCATTTACTGTGAGAGGAAGAGATTATGAACTCAAAGTGCTCCATTTCAGCTGTTGACAGTTTTGTTGATTTCAAATTCCAGTGTTTGTGGAACATACTTTCACACCAATGTAATCACCCCTTTAAGAAACAATAGACTGGTCTGTTGTCTGAAAAAGAAGATTCTATATGTGTCATTAAGGGGTGCTGTGCTAAACAGGAAGCTTTGTGTCCTCTATTTGATGTCATATTTTACAAGGATTCTTTGTCAACATGGTCTGATCACACAGACTAAGGTCTGATCACACAGACTATCCCAAGTGTGAAGGATTGTCAAGGATTGGTGTATCTGAATACAGAGTCTCCACAATGGCGTCTTCACCTCGTTATGTCTCACAAATGGTGTTCAATGCAAGTATCCTTTTGGCTTAATTCTTATTTCAGAAGATTGATCTTATCAAGGCATATTTGATAAAATCATATTAATGAACTGAAGTTACGTTTGTGTTTAAAGTGTATTGAACTTACAAGAAGGTACACAAATCGTACCCTGTGTCTTCTATGTACATGACAGATAGCGTTAAATAGACTGACAACAGCTGTTGCATTTCACTATAGGTTTTTGATATTATGTTACAAAGATTTTTGTATGGAAATGTAAAAAATTCCAACTTGTTTCAGAGGTGTGCAAATATCCGGTTTCTTTCTCAAATGCCTTGTAATATTTTCAAGCATTGTTTAGAAAATAAACAAAATAAATGGACAGTTTCATGGTAGATGCCTTAATCGTAACATGCTGTTTGACTTGAACAATGACACAAACGTGCTGATTGTTAAACTTATGTCTGTACTTACCTACATCTTCAAAGAAATAAACATGGTCAAAAAGAAATGTGGAAACTTGCTAAAAAATTCTTCTTCTGTTGAAAATGGACACATCTCTCCAATATTACTATCTGATGTCTTTCACAATTGTAATTAGGTGTCTCACATTTCTTTGATAATCAGGGACTGTGGTAAGGACAGAGAGGCTTGATCATGACTGCAGAGATATACTTAGTGTCAGGTTATAAACATTTTCAGTTTCCGTAAACTTACGTTGATATCCATATACCTGAGGATGTGAGACTTATGAGGGATCGGGTTAAGAATTGGTCTTCAGCAACCCATGCTTGTAGAAAGAGGTGGCTAACAAGATAAGATGGTCAGACTCTCAGACTCACTGACTTGGTTGACACATGTCTCTGTACCCCAGTTGAGTAGATTTATTTATACCCTGGTTCGATTCCCTACATAAATACAATACGTGAAGCGCATTTCAGGTGTCCCCTACCTTGATATTACTGGAATATTGTTAAGAGTGGTGTAAAACCCAGCTCACTCACTCCCTGACTGCATGTCATATCCTAGTTGCTCAGAAGGTAAATAAGTGGATTGTCTGGTCAAAGCTCAGTTATTTACAAGTCTCTGTCATGTGGCTGGTACATTGCTGTGTGTGGCAAACAACATACAGAACTTGAAACAAGATGAAGCCAACAGTTTTGACAGCTGAATCAGATATGTGTATTAGTGGACTAACACTTAGTTTCTGAACATATGTAATTTTGATATTAACAAATAAACCCATTTATATTGAAAAGGAGACCTAGTTAGATGGAAGATTCTGAAATGAGGGAAACCAGACTTGATTCATTTAGGCCTTTAACATTGCAGGGAGGTGAAATAACGTGGTTCACAGTGTGAGACAGAATAGGCCGCTTCTTCTTTGCCCATCTCTACTGATTGTGCAAATAACAAAAACTGATATGTATCTGCATGTGTGTCTGTGAGCACGCTTGTTCTTTTGTCAACTTCAAAGGTCTTTCCTACTATTAAAGCAGAGTTACCTCCCTTTTACTGATTTTGTCACATGCTGGTTTGAGGTATTGTTTTTAGCAGGTGTTATATAGTCAGAGATGGTCCCGATTCACTGTGTTACTGTTAACTCAGATTTGATCATTGAGGATGTATTGGTGTTTGTATCTCAGGCTGTCAATGTCTGTAGCAAATGTCTTTTTAAATCCAAATTTGAATGACAGATTTTCAAATTCATGGTGAGAAAGAATAAAAAGTATCTTGCTAAATAATTTTATGCTCTCTAGGGTTAGCTTTGTTTTTCACGGATAACAATATCTGTAAAGGAAGATGTCTTGATCATGGCGTGCTAAGTTAATCACTTTTGCTTTGAAGACACTCTGAACATTCAGTGTTAATATAGCTGTGAATTTTAGAAATTGGAACTTTTTAAAAATTCTGATTTTGAACAAGATAATTTTAAGATCCTGGATATATCTCTAAAAGTCACTGTATACCAACTATTTGGTTTGCTAAATTAATTAAAATAGACATGATTTATGTCAATGTCTGTCTTCAGGTGGGTCATGGGGTGGTGGCCTTGTGGTTAAAGCATTTGCTCATCATGCCAAAAACTTGGGTTCATTTCTCCATATGGGTATAATGTTTGAAGCCTATTTATGGTGTCCACAACCACAATATTGCTGGAATATTGTTAAAGGCATAGGAAAGTCGCTCACTTATTCACTCATCTTCAGACTTGTAACTCTTCACTACTAATGAGTGATCTGTCTTTTACTTGGGCCCAGGATTTGTAAAAAATCATACAGTTTGTTCATGAAAGTAAAGAAAAAATAATTTGATTTTAGAAAGATGGATTTACTGGATGGTTTGGAATTTGTATTTCAATCTATGAAGTAATGATAAAAAATGTAGTCACAAAATGTCTATTGTGCTGTTTCCCACACCCGCAAATATTCACAGGTGGTCCCTTGCTGGGTTCTGCAGGATCAACTCCCGAGTAAGCATATTTCTGAAAAGAAAGCATTATATCTGAGGATCTTTTCAGAATTGAAACCTCCGCAATCCCTGCTAAACAATGTTAAAAGCATTAAATTTTAACTTAACTTAACAGGTAGGAATTCTTAAGACCTGTCAATGAGCTCACTCATGCATGAAAAACAGACATTTTGATCATTCGGCCACTTTTATCTTCAAATTCTTTTCTGGTGATGCAGAAATTTGTAAACGCTTGGACTGTTTAAACAGAAAGATAGGAAAATATTACCTGCTTGTCTCAGGTCATAACGAAAATGACACAGGTTGATGATACTGAGTGTGTATTTCATTTGACCTAGAAATATGTGTTGGTATTTACGAGTCTAGTTTGAATGTGGTGGACACACATGAAAGCAGATTGTGTTTGGATAGTGCTTCACCTCAATCTCAAGTGTGGTCAGATGTTTGTTCTATATAAGCGGACATGGATACACTATCTGTGTTGAGATATGAAACATCAATTGATATGTACATAAAACGGGAATGAGCTGGGCTGCGCCTAGTTTTCTGCAGAGTAAGGGAGAAATTTGTCAGTTTGTCAAGAATGCAGCAGGACAATAGAATGGAGAAGGTGAGAATAGTTTATTGATTAACTGAAGATGTAGATTGAAAGGAAAATTTGCATGTGCACTCAAGCTGACCTAGAAAATTAATAAAAGCTTAGGCTTTTCATTTTGCAATCATTCTTCGTTGTCCTTTGGATATTCAAATTATAATAGGTAGAACGACTTTCACCAAACACTGATAGTGTGATTTTCTTGAATGTATAACGCTAATACAAATTTTATTACAATAAATGAATGTTCATTCAGATGGCCTTTCATAAGAATATTTGAAAGTAGACACATACTGAAGATTTTAAGGAGTGATAATTTTGAAGAGGCTTACTATGCACTCTAAGGTCATTTTTTGAAAAAGATGATTGATGACAAGTGTATTCAAGTGTCTTTTTGCAATAGATTCCTGAATTTATTGTCGTAATATATTAACAAGACGAGCAGTCCTGGTATTTTCCAATTTTCCAAACACAAGACTAAGCAACAGCTGATGATTGATTGGTTCTGAGTGTTGACAACACAACAGCTTGCCTTATATAATGTAGTGTAGAAAATGTACCACACTAGATGGACGCTGGAATCATGGCAGAGGAGGTAAATTAAGACACAGTGTGTTTGTAAATCTTGGTAAATTTTGAGGAAGGTGAACATATTAATTAAGTTTGTGTGTGTGAATTGTATTTGATGTTTGTGCTGAGTTTTGGTGGACATGTTGTCCCTTACTGATACTCAGCAACTTATGTATTTCACCAACAGCATCACCCAGCCACCTTACATTTCCTTACGCTACCTAGCGCATACCTACCTCTTCATTCTTGCCCTACTGACACAGACAAATTCCTTCTGCCCTGCAGTTAGCTTTATCCCACCGACATACCATACTTTATCTTATCATGCTATTGTAACCAGTCAGCATCTACCCCTAACAATCACCCCTAATGGTCACCTCACTGACCAGCACATCATAAATCTTTCCCACTGTGCATCTGGGTTCATGATATTAAGAAACATTAATTACTTCAAAATTAGTGATGGACTTGCAAGAAAAGTTTTCCAGTTTCAAATGCAAAAGGGTTATCAAACAGTAAAGTGACCGATATATAAGCACTGTGTGACATTTGAAGTGTCAGACATTTCACACTGACAAGATGAAATGCAGTCAAGTTGTTAATAGCAGGACATTGACAAACAAAGCTGACACGATGTATCAAGGGCCTGTATCTCAATAGTTAAACCAAGCGGGCACCTGTTTCATAACTTGTCCAGAACACCAGGAAAACCTGGAGAAGAATTAGTTCAGATAACATACACTGTGTACAATGAATACAACTTGATACAATGGCACTGTGTGTGAGTAGCATATAAAACTGTGATCAAGTTCTCTAACCTGTCACTGAGAAATAACTTACAACTCTCATCAGATCACAACTGAAGGGGTGACCACCTTGGCTTACACTGCAAAATAGGTAGTATTCTTTTATAAATGATGATGATGATGATGATGATGATGATGATGATGACTGATCTTTCATCTAATTATTGTGAACGTTATGATAAGAATAATGATAAGGTCACTGACACTGGGATCTGATTGTTAAAACAGCAGCCAATGAATGCCACCATCCTTAATTTTGAAGGTGTTTCAACAAAATCTGTCAATGAGGGCACATATTGTAATGAATTATATTCTCCTAGAATGGCACTAGACCAGTCTAAATGTTAACTTTGGCACTAGGCTATTACACATGTTAAAATAGTCACAAGGCTGGTTTAGAAGTTATTATTGACAGTAGGCTAGTCAAGTGTTCTGTTTGTCAGTTGACACTGAGCAGACAAAGTGGTCAAAGTTAATGCTGAACTAGTCCGGCTCAGTTTTGTGGTTTATACTTTATGGTGCTTATGCTGGATGTGCCTCAAAGTCAGCACATATGTTTGTGTCCTTTTGTGTTGATCTTCGATGAGCACATAACAGTCTCAGTTTTATGATTTTCTTTTGCATTTGACAATAGGATGACATGTTTACCCAGTAAAACATGTAGTGTTGACCTCAGTTTTTCTGTTAGGTAGTCTGGGGTCAGGTGTTCACACAGTGGAATGTGGTTGTGGGTTAATGTATCTGGATGACTTGGATCCTTTACCAGGCAACTATTGGTTATCTTGAACCTAGCTTTTTTATGCTGACTTGCAGGGCATTTGTCTAGTGTAGTGGTTAAAGCGTTTGCTTATCACTCCAAAGACCTGGGTTCGATTTCCCTCAATGTGTGAAGCCTGTTTCTGGTATCCCACCCGATGCTGGAATATTGCTGATGGCAGCGTAGAACCATATTCACTCACTCACTGAGGCTGCCTCGAGACAAGTGGGGCAATCTGATTTAAGCTACATTCCTATATGGTATAATTAGCAATGTTGTTGCTGAAAACGGCGTAAAACTAACTCGCTCAGAATCATTTCATGACCTTTGTCGTCTCTTACAGTTGTCCCAGGGGGTGCAGCAGATGAATCTCGATGGAAGCGACTTCGACCCCTCCAACCTTCCACCACCTCCTCCCGAGCTGCTTCAGCAGCAGTATCTCTACGGCACTGTCCCCGACAGCCGCCAGCAGGCAATCTTCAACAACCAGTCGTACCCCGGAGGTCAAGGTCAGGTCAGCTACAACCCCGTGCTGGGGACTGCTGCACCGACACCACAGAGCCAGAAGGCACAGGTCTCCAACATTCCTCAAAGCAGACCACTCCAGGTAAGACTGAATACAGGACGTTTGATTTGTCCATGATTAGTGAAGGTTAGGGTTCCAGTTGGTTGTTACAGATCCGTCTTTGTTCACTGATATGACTTCTTGTTGGAGCTGACTAGCAGGATTGACTAGTCATGCATGTCATCGTATACAATCTGTGTAATGGATGCTTATAATCTAATCTCAATGACCTGATTGTCTGTATAGGCTTTATTATATACAGACTGTAGTAATTATTTTGATGGCTTACAGTGAAAGGGATTTTAAGCAACAAATAGAACAAACAAAATAGTGTCTGATATCGGCCATTCAGTATCATGTGACTGGGGATGTATGGGGCTTTTAACAAAAATGGGATCAAATCAGTTTCAGTAGTACCCTTTGACGGTTGCAGGAATGTTTCTAACAGCAGTATCAGTCCACACTCATTAGCGACTTTGATATCCGTTGCAACTGCAAGTATTGACAACATGCTGGGGATTGTCATAAGCAGTGGATATGTTTCAGCTTGGGTGCTATGATCTAGCAGTGCCTTGTACAAATACTGCTCTGTCAAAATTCTTTCATGCTTACACTATTGTAAATGTTCTGGAAGCGGTAATCTCCAAGGTATACGTTCATTATTGGGCTTAGCCATAGCTGCATCCTGGGTATATTGGAGAGTTATCGGAACATCTACCCAGGAGATATCGAGGTAGGTACAAATACTGCTATGTGAATGTTCTAGACGTGCCCTGTACAGATGCTTACTGTTCCAGTGTTATTGTTCCAGGTTCAGAAGCGATCCGTGGGTCAGCAGCCCCCTCAGACAGACAAGCAGTTCAAGTTGGTCCCCATCCGACAGGACAGCCAGACCCCAGATCCCCTGCCAGCCCCCATCCAGCAGAAACCCAGTCTCGAGGTCATTGACAGACAGGTCCTGGAAACACTTGATGACCACGCTATTCAGGCAAGTAGCAACCATTTTTCCTAGTTCCGTTCGTTTAAACCAATTTAGATGTTTCTGAGACATATTGCAATGCTATACCTAACTGTAGTTGTGTAAATATTGATCTTCAAAGTTAAAAAATCCCTGAACTTTAGAGTTAAGGACACTGCACAACAAATGTTACAGAGTGTTCTTGAACTAGAAATACCATTTCTAGTATTTCATTTTGGTTTAACTATGATTGTAGTCCTGTTCAATCCTGAGTAAGAATTATGACCTAGTGAGCCCGTATTGATTGAATGTACCGGGCAAAACAGTATATTGGCATAGAAAGAGCTTTTGCTCACAGTGATTGTGGCAGTGATTGGGAAAGGTAGGGCCATAGGCCATTCTGCTCATTAGAATAAAGTATAGCCCATTGAAATTTTAATGTTTACTACTGATACAAGGGCAGTGGCCCATTCCAACGTCAGAAAATGGCGAATAATTCTGAAAATGGCCTTTTGTCAAAGTACCCTCTCCCAATCCTTGTTGTGGCACCCCATTATTCAATGTGCAGCAAGAAATTATTAGCTAGTATCAGATAGAAAGGTATAAAATGCAAATAGGAAATTAACCTGGTCTTTAGCTTGTTTGTATTCTTGTTTGTGTCTTGTCTTGTCCTAATTTCCCAGGGTAGAATCGGCCTTCAGCAACCTGTGCTTGCCCTAAAAGGCGACTATGGTTGTTGTAAGAGGTGACTAACAGGATCTGGTGATCAGGCTCGTTGACTTGGTTGACACATGTCATTGGTTCCCAATTGTACAGATGGATGGTGATGTTGTTGATCACTGGATTGTCTGGTCCAGACACGATTATTTACAGACTGCCACCATACAGCTTGAATATTGCTGAGTGCGGCATAAAACTGAACTCACTCACTCCCTTCTAATTTCCATGCATGTTTTGTCAACAGGTTTCAAAGAGTGACCACAACAGCTTTAGGGACCTGGTTTGGGATTTGATCTACTCCAAAAATATCACCAATGAAATTGAGAAAGTCAGGTGAGTTCACCTGTTATATTTTAACATACAGAATCTGAACAGCTGACATTTTATGTTCAGGGCTCACTTGTGCAAAGCGATCTTACAATGATCGCTTGGTGCTGATGTTGTTGATCTCTGGATTGTCAAGTCCAGACTCGAATAATTACAGTTTGCTATCATATAGCTGGAATATTGTTGAGTGAAACGTAAAACTAACCACACTTACTCATTTCAGTACAAATTTGTTGACATGGTGTCCCTGGTGTTATGTCTGTACGGTAATGTTTTGTGAAAAAGAAAGTTTCAAAAACTCATGGCGTGTATAATGCACACCCAGTATAGACAGCTGTTTTGTGGGAAACAAGTGACTATACTCAAGGAATCTACTGATTAATTGTATTGGAAATGTCATTCAATATTGTTACATTTGATAAGAACATTGACATATTTTAACAATGCTTAAGTGTAGAGTTGTCTGTGACAGTAGATGTTCCTGATTGTTTTGCAGAGTTATTTTCCGTTGGTTGGCCACCAAGAACCTGAAAGAGATGAATTTCGACAATGTTGAGAAGGGCAGCCCAGAGGAGGTGCTGATGGGCCTCAAGACTGGCAAGACAACATATGCTATGGTGTTCGACACCATGTGCAAGTACGTGTCACAGTAGAGATTTACCCTCATGGACCGCACAACATTTAATCTATCTGTTTGCATGTTCTGAACCACTTTTTCTGAGAGGTATTCATTCATGAACTTTGCATCCAGAAAAACCAACAGGTTCCTTTAGCTAGTTGGCTTTTAGAAAATATATTTGATATTTCAATGTATGTCCACAATAATTGTCCAGGACTGCTATTGTCATTACCTATTACAGTGTGGGATGCTAAATAGTAAACTGTGATACATAAACTTGCATCTCAATCTCTTTGGGATTCTGTGTCCCATCCTTGGATGAAACAGCTAAAATACTAAAGGGAAGAATGTTCTCCCAGCAGATGCTAAAAGTGGACAGTTTCTGTGGGAAAAAAGATTAAGAATCAATATTACCATGTATCTTGTGAGAAAGTCTATTTGTATCATATATAGCAATAATCATAGTGTTGATTATTATTCTCTACTTTTCAGCTATGCTGGTCTCCATTCCAAGATCATCAGTGGTTATGCTAAAGGCGCTGACTATCGTCCTGGACAGAAGTTTGAGCCTGGCAGCAACCAGCACTCCTGGAACGCTGTGTACATCTACGGAACGTGGTGTCTGATTGATGCTCATTGGGCTGCAAGAAGAATCATCGGCAAGCAGGCAGCATCCGAAGAATTCCATTACCAACTTGACGAATATTTCTTCTTGCCTGATCCCCACCAGCTTATCTATACTCACTTTCCTGATGATCCCAAATGGCAGTTGTTAGAACGCCCTGTCAACCTAGAGGAGTTTGAGAATATGCCCCACATGAAACCCCAGTTCTTCAAATATGGTCTTGAGTTCGTCACAAACAGAACAGCAGTCATCTACAGCAGAGGAGAAATTAACATCAGGTTGAGGTATCCTGCCCACAAGATGGCTGTCGCCTTCAACTTCACGATATCCACCGAAGATGGGGAGGAAGACCTGCGTGGGATGAAGCTCAGTAGATACGGTATGCAGGAATCAACAGGTGGAATAGCATCATTCAAACTTCGTCTGCCAGAGAAGGGGTCATACATACTGTACATCTACGCCAAGGAGGACATCCCAGAAAACAAGGAGAATGTGTATGCTCAGGTCTGCGAATACAAGATTGTTCAGGAAGAAACACCAAAACCCGCATTCGAACCCTTCCCACCATGCTCTTATCTAACCTGGGGTCAGGGGTCAGCCTTCTACCGATATGGTCTCACCACGTACCAGAATTCCGCAACAATGGTGACAAGAGATGGAAAGGTTGAACTCCAGATCCGTATCCCGAAGAACATGCAGTTTATGGGCAAGTTGAAGCATTGTCACATGGATGATTCTGAGCTGGAAGGTTATATTATCAACCGTGTAGTTGGGAAGACTGCTTTCTTCAACGTCACTGCACCAATGAGGGGAGAGTATGGCCTTGAGATCTATGCTAATGACCCTGCAGCTGAAGGCTCGACGCTGTACCACATCGCACAGTATCTGATCCAGTGCCATGAAGATGTCAAAGCAACACCACTGCCCAAACTTCCTCCAGGGTATCTTGGAGCACAGCCGAAGTTCTCCGAGTATGGTCTGTGCACAGCAAGTCACAATGACCCTGTTATCCACTTAGAATGCAACACAGTCACGATTACCATCAAGTCAGAGAACGTCTTGCGTGTAACAGCAAATCTCATCTGCTGTGAAACCGAGAAAGATCACCCTGAGTACGTGTTCTCCCACACCAAGGGCTCGATGGTAACCTTCATTGTCAACCTTCCCCAAACTGGGTTCTACAAGCTGCAGCTCTACGCCATCCCAGCCACTGACAAATCCCAGCAGCTGCCTGGAGTCTACAACTACCTGATTAACTGCCAGAAGCTGACACAAGCCGTGTTCCCGTTCCCGAAACAGTACGCTCAGTGGAAGGAGGGCTGCTTCATGAATGAACCTGGCATCATCCCAACCACGACAACATCTTCTGGACAGACGGTCAGCATTTCCCAGCTTCCTCCAACTGTCAACTTCCGTGTTGTCATCCCTAAAGCTGAAGCTGTTGCGATTGTCAGCGGAGAGAAGTGGACACTCCTGGAGAGGCTTGCTGGTGATGAATGGGCTGGGACCGTCGAGGTGGCTCCATATTATGGCACAGGTACCAAGATCACCCTGAACGCCAACTACGGCGGCGACTCCTCCAGCTACAACACCCTCCTGGAGTACAACGTTTAGTTTTCTCTTTTGATAGAACATAGTTATCCCCATGTATGCTAATGTTTTTAAGCAATACTGCCTTAGATAACCAATGTATATTGTTACTCCTGTAAATGTAGTGCATTGTGATACTGTCGGACTTTGCTTGTTGAAAACTCTGTATCTTTAATGCATTTATTTCTCTGTGTTGGGTTGCTATGGCAGCAAATTAAGTGAAGCCTTGCCGTCTATTTCATTGGTTCATGGCACAGGTAGGGGGGAGATAATTCCATTATTGTCAATGACAGACCACGATGTAATTTTGTTTCTGGTTAATGTATATAATTATTTATATACTGGCGTTTTTTATTTTCCATGTGGGAAAGCAACTAATTATTTCGAAATGTTAGATTTGAACTTATTGTTCAGTTGACTAAGATTATTGATAGGTAAGTAACTTGTTATGGTATTTGTGTAAGATTTATTGTCATTTTTCAGATCTTTCAGAAGCTACGTCTTTCAACAAATTTTCACATGTATTTCCTTTGCCTATGCACTCAAATGAATAAAACTGCATTAATATACCCTCCATTTCCAGGTACCCTCCATAAAAAAGCCTGTATGTGTTACATTAGCATATAGTTTATACCATTTTGCTTACAGTACAGTCAGATATACCGCATAATTATCTAAAAGTGTTTCTTTCAGGGAATTCTTCGCATTGCTTTACGGATTTTTAAGAGTTCAAATTATGATCCAATTAGTATGGATTTGTATCAGAATATCTAGCTTTCCACTAATCGTGTGATGACATTTTAAGGGTTATTATGATGTACACATGATTTTCATGGCTTTTTAGCAGGTGTGACTTTGTAACTTGCACTTTCATTTTTCGTTCATGACATTTTGGTGCAATTTAATTGTCATCTGTATTTTATCTCAATAAACATAAAAATTCCATCTTCAATTTCTGATCTGATTGTCATCTGATTTTCTTGTTTGCTTTGATTGGAACGAACAAAGAGCATCAGTATTGTTGAATTCTTTATTTACTTGTGTTATTTTAATTTTTGATACCAGCTTTTTCTAATTTTACTTATGAAGCTTATGCTTGAAAGAATGTTAGGGGGGACATCGTGTTGTGTGGTAACCACATGGTACTGTACTTATGCTCATATGGAAATATTGGTGAGGAACATCATGATTTTGATTTTTGAGAAAAGGAATGACAATTGGTGAGGAGAATGTTCGAGGCTTACAAGCATTTCTGAACTGCAAACGTTTATTTTCAGTTTCTGTAGAAAAATATGTTCCTCTTCGGTATTTCCATTTTCTTCTTTTCCTCTGTGTAAGCTGGTGCTAGGCTGACTTGGCTGTCCCAGATTATCTGAGGCAGATTAACACTGTAATTGGATGAACATAATTTTGTCTGATTTAGATTATCTTATATAGCAGTCTTGCTGCAATAAAGCTTACTTCAACTCTTGAACATTATACTTTGTCATCATTCATGTTAATGACATTCTTGTTCTTATTACTTATCACGAGTGGTAGCCTACTGGTTAAAGCGGTGCTCGGGTTCAATACCCCGCATGGGTTCAGTGTTTGAAGCCCATTTCTTGTGTCACCCTGCTGTGATATTGTGGAATACTGAAAAAAAGGCACAGTGAATCTAACTCACATATGATCAAGTTACATGGCCAATACTATGTGTTATTACACACTGGTTGCCTGGTCTAGCACTGTACAGGCATGTGTTATGACACATAGGTTGCGTTATCTAGGACTGTACAGGTTTGTGTTATGACATGGGTTGCCTGGTTTAGGACTGTACAGGTTTGTGTTATGACACATGGGTTGCCTGGTTTAGGACTGTACAGTTTTGTGTTATGACACATGGCCTTATGTAGGATTGTACAGGTTTGTGTTACAACACAGGTTGTCTGGTCTAGGACTGTACAGGTTTGTGTTATGACACACATATTGCCTTATCTAGGACTGTACAGTTTTGTGTTATGACACATGGGTTGCCTGGTTTAGGACTGTACAGGTTTGTGTTATGACCCATGGGTTGCCTGGTTTAGGACTGTACAGGTTTGTGTTATGACACATGGGTTGCCTGGTTTAGGACAGTACAGGTTTGTGTTATGACGCATGGGTTGCCTGGTTTAGGACTGTGCAGGCTTGTGTTATGACACTTTGATTGCCTGGTCTAGGTCTGTGCAGGCTTGTGTTATGACACTTTGATTGCCTGGTCTAGGACTGTACAGGCTTGTGTTATGACACTTTTATTGCCTGGTCTAGGACTGTACAGGCTTGTGTTACGACACTTTGATTGCCTGGTCTAGGACGGTACCCCTTAGTGTTCATATCAAAATAAAATATCGGCACCATCACAAGTAGACCCCCATTTCCTCCCAGGGCAGTAAACTCAACTTTCCAACCACATATTTAATTATTATTTCCGCAAAATATAGTCACCAACACATTTTAAACATTGAAAATTCAAGTGAAGGTGATGTACATATACTTGTCATTCAGCGAAGGTATCTTTAAAACAGGTGACCCGGGTTAATTTTCAATAGCAGCCGGATGATTATTCCACTGGCGTTGAAAAGTGAGTTCGGGTAATAATTCAATGTTGAAAAGTACCTTTCAACGTGGGTATGTTTTCAATCTTACACCGGCCTCCGGTTGACCGGTGTGAAGGAACAAGAATATTAAATCAAAAATAAAAGAAATACCCTTCAGCCTAAGTTTACCATTCCACTGTTGGAGATAATTCGTAATATTTGCCGTAGTTATTGTCAGAATTGTCGTAACATTTATTCCTCAAAGAACATCTTGCGTAGCGGCACTCTCCTACCCAGAGTTCCGCTGCGCCGGAGGGTAGCGTAGTGGCTGAATGAAGCAAGGGGGGTAACTCCGCAAGTATTCCATATGGCGGACGTGTGATTCAGCAAGTATGCTGGGTATCGGTAACTTCCCAATTTTGGCAGTGAGGTGCAACACCTGCATAGTCCAATGCATAACAGACTGCCAGAAATGGGACAACTGGTGTGACCAATTACGATCAATTAGGTCTCGTCACTAAGGTGGTGACTATTTTGCTACTGCGACAATTAGGATCATTTAGGCACTGAGGATGAGAAGTGGTTAAGAAGAGAAGAATGTTTTATTTAGAGTATGTATAGATTTGAAGCTGAATTCCTTGTTACACTTATGCTCACTGTGGAAGAGAAAGGGCGGGTCCTGGATGGAAGAAAGCATGGGGCCGATAAGGTGAATGGCTATCGCTATCTCAGACGGAAAGTGTGCAAGAATGGCACAATTCCGTGGAATTGGTGGAACACTAGGAACACTTTCCAAATGCATTGCGAATAAAATAATTATCACCAATAAAATTCTTTGTTATTCTGCTCTGTTCTTAACTCTACACAGGAGTTGATTAAATCAAGACCCATTAACGAGGTGTCAAAAGGCTAATTGTTAGGTGTGTTAGGTTTGCAAACTATTCCATCATGTCTGTTTAAAGGTACTGTTTACACACGAACTGGTGAAATGAAAAACAAATTAGTAACATTGAAAAGATTGTTAACTGTCACGAGTTTAATTGTCAGTAAATGATGAATATCAGTGAAAGCTGGCAAATTCTTATCAAAACTTTACACCAAAACGAAGCTGTTCACATGGACGATATCTACGTTTTAAAGCAATTTGGTGCATGATCTATGTGCTGTTCATCTGCATAAAGCCTGCAGTTGTTTTCCCCGAATTATCGGAGGGAATTCATTTTCATTGTAAGCACATACACACTTATAACATATAGTGAGTGCTTTAAGTGAGTCTAAACATAATTTTGGTGGAAGTTTATAGTTAGATTTAACTCCCCTGTTCATTCACTCAGTCGAACCGGAAGCCGGCGAAGAACGATTTGACAAGACTGTATACATGGTTGTGTACTAGTTCATTCTAATGACAGCTTCACTGAAAAGGAGGCATGCATTTTTGTGCTATTTGTACAGTTTCTTCACGTATAATATCATATCTTCTCCCTATTAAGTCGGGGTTGATGACTGAGTTATTTACCTCCCTTACATTTACCAGGAATTTATCAACGTGGGTTCAAATCTCTGGTCGATTGTGTTCAAGCTTTGGCTGCACATTGTTTTTTTTTTAAAGTTAATCTACAGTAACCAATTGAAAGCTTGTCGTAGAGGCGACTACAGTACGTTAGGCTAGACCGGTGAATTGCAGTATAACCCGAAAACTAATTTACACAGAAAGGGGCAGCCAGGTATTCGAGAAGCAAGTAACTGATTCAATAACCCGTGTTGTGCAGTCTTCTTCCTTTCACGTACACCTTGCTGTCCCTTCCTCTGCACTCCTCCTCCTCCTATGAAGCGTTTCACTGAGTATTACATGTTTATTAGTTTTCGAGTTTCGATTCAAACGAACTGTAACGGGATCATGTGGCCTGGCTCGCTGACTTGGATGACAAATGTCATCGTATCCCAGTTGCATAGATCGATGCTCATGCTGTTAATCAGTGGACCATTCACAGCTTGAATTTTGCCGAGTGCGGCGCAAAACCGAACTCATGAAACAGGAAAACTCCTCATATCTACATCAAGCCTCACTTGCCTTATGCTAGAGGCAAGAGACGTCAGGGTAAGGCAACGTATGTGCATAATGTATTTAGATTCGGTAACTTGGTCATGACAAAATACCCGGATTCGTTAGAGCTCTGAAGATGCATACACAGTCTTCATGGAAAACAGAAACTAGGTCCTGTCCAAGGATGCAGTATTCGAAGTGTAGTTACAGTGAGTTGGAACACATCAAATCTTTTCTCATTTCCTCGATAGGTATACTTCTGAGGACTGACATTACCAATTTATTTTGTTACGGTTAATAATTTGCCGTCACAAAAGGCATAATTTAAGATATCCTGAATGAACCAGCAAAATATAACACTGACAAGTCTAAAATATTCAATAACATGTATTAAGCAGACAAGAGCAAGATACAAAGATTCATAATAGATGTTTCTAGTACAATGCCAACTGAATCAAATCTAAAGTAATGGATCACAAATATAATATAAACTGATGTCATGGTTTTCAGTGAGAAACAGTTCTACTAAATGTTTCACAGCGATCGGTCTTGAATGTAGGTCAAACGCTGAAGGAGAGGGAGACAGATGTAGGTAGGTCAATTGATGACACAACTCCAGTATAACTCCGAATGTAAGCCCGTGTGTGTGTGTGCCGTCAACACAACAGCCTGCCTTTATATACACAGTCACTGATTCTTTAGCATTCCAGCGAAATATGGAACTTTCGCGATCGGCCTAGTCTTTACCAACTGTCAAAAAACACTCATGCTCAGAAGACACTATGCCATCGAACACACGCAACGCGAAATGTCACCCATAACAACTATTACTCAAAACTCTAAACATTGTGACCCAATGAAAACTATCACTATCACTATAGTAATCCATGGTAACACAAATTACAGAAAATACACTCACGCAACAACTTCCTATTGTAAATACATGCTCTCGTTCGATCCAGTCAACAAATACCGAGATGTGAACTACTGCAGGACTGCTTGATTTACTCAAGTTTTTAATGAGATGCTGGTCGACTCAACTTGAGAGGTATGTGTAAGGGCAGGAGCAGACTTCGGAATCTATTCCAATAAGAAGGGGAATATTCCAGGGGAATTCCCTTAGTCCTTTACTTGTTGTTTGTCTTTTAATACTTTGAGCTTTCTGCTCAGCAATGAGGAAGGTTACCACCCCAGACCTACTCAACACAGATCTGCATCACCGTTTATTCATCTCCTTTACATGGACGACATTGAGCTCCTTGCCAAAGGCAATACCAGGTTCTCGTTGTCCAGTCCTTTTCTACTGAGACTGGCATGTCATTTGGCCTCGCCAAATGGAATACTCTTCATGTGAAACACTTTTCACCTTAAACTGTAAGACGTAACACTCTGAATGATAACAATAGGTCTCCTTGCCTTGAGGCATGGGAGCCTAAATAAAGGATGAATGGTATATATTATGTACGCGGACGTCTACCACATGTTGTAGATTGCATCAGAAACGTATATTTTGACTTTGATAAAATGTCAAGGAGTAAAATTGACACGATTTTTTCTTCGGTAAACTAATTTATTTCGGATACTTTTCGGATCAACAGATACAAAAGTTTTCAACCGAGTGGATTGCAATGGTTTGGTCAGACCTATCCCAGGGAAGATACAACATATGTTACATTTGACCACTTTCTAAATGGCATTGAGTTTTCAAAGCCAGACAGGTTCCTTTGCAATCTGTCTGTTACCCAATTACTCAGACCTTCAACATCTATTTTATATGACAACAAATGGGATGATCAGTGACGATGATCGGTGTGTGAAGGGTGAGGCCATTCATTTTAACAAGTGTCCAGACTTTAATTTGGTTGAATATATTGCGCGAGATTACTAAGTCTTCCAAATATTGAATATCCGCTTTCTGAAATTACGGACCTTACAGTCGAGATCGCTGTATTTTAAGGACAGGTTTTAGGAACTTTTTGCATAAAAGGTGTTTAACACGTATTTTTATAGCTCCAATAGTACATGTATAATACGGAATTAATTTAGTTTTTGTATTTTATCGATTATTTGGCATATCTACCGAGAATTTCATTTACACAAAAAATCACACCATTGGTGTCAACTGATAAACGAATGAGTCATTAGACCTTCTTGGACCAAGCCAAAATCAGGACACAGAAACCTACTTAAGGCATTATTTCGATATACACGAGACGAATATTCCACATGCAGTATCGGTCGTTATTAGATGAACGGTTTGAGTTTGAGGAACATGGACTCCTACCGTTTGTCTGAAATGAAATTCTAAACTGTTTCCTATAAATAACCTGTATAATTTGATAGAGCAAACATTTAACGTTTCAAAAACGAAACCATAATTGAAATAACTATGGTATCTTATTTTGAAAAGTGAAAGCAATAATAGATTCTTATGTGGCCTATAAGTTCTTTATTTATTCTGAATGAATGGTTAAGATTTAGGAAATGTAACAGTTAAATTTTAAAAAAGGGACATTTTAAATTGAAGTAACAAACAAAACAAATAGATTTGACCTGTAATTATTAGTGTCAGGCAAGGGGAAGTGTTTATTCAACACAATAAACTCGAAATCATGAAAGATTTATTAGAAAAATCTTATTAATGTGGCCTTTTTTCAATTTTTGTGAAATAGCAGTCTGCATTGTTGGAGAAAGGTCTGATCTTTTTACATTCGGGCACTTCCGGATTATACGTAATTAAAGCTAATATCTGAAGAAGATGTTACACATCAAATAACAGATTTATTATTTTGGATAAAAGTTTAATTTAATTGTGTTGTTTCAGTTAGAAAGGAATAGCTATTTCGGGTTAAAAGTCAGTCCCATCATATTTTCATCAACATATTTTTTCATAAATGCTATTTGTAAAACTGTTAATGGAAAAATCTTCTTCAGCTGTAGGTTGATTAAATTGATGGCTACACCCTAACTTTTCTGTAGCATAACATCTTATTTTCAAAATATGGTAGTGCTTAATCAGTGCACGGGAGTATATTTTGTACATATCTGTATTCAGAAATATTTGGCAGATTAGTGGGGACCAACCGATCATATCCAGTGACCAAATGTACCCCTAACATCACACATGTGTGCGTCTTGGGGTATAAAAGTATACTAGGCACGTAAAGAAACTGAGCATACACAAATTTAAAATCTAAATTATCAAACCTGTGTAGACACATAAGGATTTAAAGGATTAGTGACATGTACTTAACATGCATGTACGTGCCAGGTTCCGTGACGTCAGTGGTTTCGTCCTTGAGAAGTGTAGTACGTTGTTGCACGTGCATTCCGGGAAAGAGAAACAAAGCAACTGAATTCCACACAGTACTGTCACTTTGGAAAGGTCAACTCCTACCCTTGCGATCGTTAAACCCCCCATTGGGATGATCCATTGGGGAATGTCTCAACGACAAGTGGCTGCACATTTCCACCGGAACACCATTTCTGCACTTGTGAGACACAAATCATGTCATCGATCGTTCTGGACGTGTAACAACACCGAGACAGAACAGATGGATAAGGGTGACCCATCTTCACCACAGGTTTCAGACTGCAGTGATGACTGCCCGGAAAATCCCATGACTTTGCAGTATTCACCCCAACACAACGCGGCAACGTTTATGTAATCACTGGATCAGACCATGCCGTCCCGCCGTACGACCGACCTATCCTGACACAACGTCTTTGACAGGCTTGTCGAATGTGGTGCCGAAATCATGTCCGCAGACCCTTGATTTGGTGGAGAATTGTTGGTTTTACAGATGAGTCCAGGTTTAACATTTCCCATAGTGATGGACGTCAACGTACAGAGAGAAGAGAACGTTATGTGTCTCGGAGAGGAATCGCTTTGGAGGTGGTTCCGTGATGATTTGGGGTGGAATAACATCACGCCAAAGAACTCCTTTGGTGATAGTTCAGGGCATCTTAACTGGTGTGGGCTACAGGGATACGATTCTTCGACCTGTAGCAATTCTTATTCTGCAACGTCATGGCCCTGAGTTAACATTCCTTGCACGTTTGATAGAGTCTATGAGTCGCCGATGCACTGCTGTTCTCAATGCCGATGGTGGACGTACCCGTTATTGAGCTTGTGACATGGTCGTTTGATCCCTGTCCCTCTTGTGGGCTCATGACGTCATTGTGATTAACTTTTCACTTGAAATTCTCCCGACTTGTTATGGTCTCATGATCCCTCCATTAAAGTATAAATTATATGTACCTTTGACACTTTTATCGTACTTATCAACTGGGATAATATTTTGACAATGCACGGTTTCTATATGTGGCAAGTGTATAATAAATATAGTAATTTTATAGTGGATGGGGTAGTTTAGGCATTTGGGTGGCCTCAGCCACGTGGTCAGATGTCGGCTGTATAAGCCTACCCTAACTAGTGAATCGTCAGTCGTCCGAAAACCACATCGGGTAAGTTATCTATGACCTCGTGTCTTGAATCAAAACCATCTTATTGTTTGGGGAATATCACATTGTAGTTTTGCGGAGGGGGCAAAACAGTGTAGGAATTGGAAGTTTTTTTCTTGTTATTTTGGGGAGTAGGTGAAAGGGGTGGACGTAATTAGAAGTTAAGTATGTTTTAGTAGGATTTGGGTAAGCAGATGTTGTACACCTGAGTATTGAGCCAGAAATCTGCCATTTTGGTTTTTTTAATGTGGCACATGGGTGACTTAATTATACACGTGTGTCACCTTATTGTGATAACCCAGAAAGTATGACGTTATTTAGCAGGTAGGCAATATAAGATCCCCTAAATAGTCCCATGTCATTCTCATCTAAATCACTAGGGAGAACAATTGGATCTTATAATCGTGACTCTACTGGCTTTGTTGGCTGTTTAGCTCCCAGATAGAAAATGGAAGCAGTTCATCATGGCATCCTTAGGAAGAATCACACTGGACTAGTGAATGCTACAACGTGTAGAAGATGTGGTCGACAATCCGGCCCAGTTTAAAGTTCTAACAACCTTCATGAAAGCTGTGATAATTGGAAAGAAAACCCCACAAACCTCCTTTGACCGTGTCAGGACATCGCTGTTCTTACCTAGACTGGGGCCCAAAGCTTACACCCTCTCCCTCTGTAGGGAGACAGAAGACATGACATTGTTGTGTCTGGACATCTTGACTGACAAGAGAGAGCTGCAGGACCCTCAGTGTCATTTGGATTTGGAAGTAGATGTATGTGGACACCAAGACGTGTGTATGAACAACACCCAATTGTTATCAGAGGGGACACATGCGAGTGTTTTTAATGTGATGTCATTCTCAAGAACTGTTACGCAGATAATGATCCCTGGCTGGAAATTGAAAAATGGTCTCTATACTGTCCAATTTGACCCTGATGGGTATACCTCAAAAAGAGGTGGCTCGCTGGGAGAGTCATATGGATTCATATTTGTAATGTGATATAAAATAATGAATATTTATGAATATTGGTAATAAATGAATTAAGGTTTACTCGAATATTTATCTCATTGAGATCCTAACCACGATAGGAATAAGAGCTTGTTTTCTAGAATTATGGCAATATATGTGTTGAAACATTACAAAGTTTTCAGGTTTACGTTACTGTTTCAAGACGTTGGCATCTTAGAAATGAACAGAGAACAGATTCTTGCCGTCAGTGGTGTTATCAACAGGTTATTGAAGGGAAGATTACCACTGACTAGATATGAAAGGTATTTTGTAGAACATGTATCGCAATGTTAGCAATGATGCTAGCTTCATTTAGTCATGGACGAGCGACAGTGACAAATAACCTCTAGCTGCTCCCGTGTTCATCATGAATATTCCACAATACAAACTCTTCGTGCCTGATCCCGGTAAATGGGCACAATTCAACATGCTTCAGACTGAAGGGAAAAGAGACCCATAGCATTCTATAATTTATGAAGGAGAAAAATCTACCATGTTGTTTGTGGATCAGTATTTGGAACTGTATGACCCAGAGTGGAACAAAGACAAAGAGAAACCAGAAATCTCAGTGCAGCCTAAGATTAATATGGTTACGCCAACTCAACTAGTGGTCGAACAGGCCAAGACTAGCGCTTATTCATATACAGAACGCTGATAAAACGATTTCCCCCTCCACGAGTCGCATGAAGAAATGGAAGACTTAAAGCAGACAGTAGACGGGTTCGCCAGCCATGTATACTTGGACCAAAATGCAGTCAAATACCTGTCCCGTGTGCAATCAGACTTTTTCCAGGACAGACAATATGTTGAGACATAGAAGACAGAAACATCAACAACCCTCTCCTCCTTCTCCTCAGCAACAGCAGCAGCAGCCACCACATTCATCAGAAAGTACTATTCAGTGATTGGAAGAATTTAGATTATTACATCCATTCACCATGATTATCTCATGGCCAACGTCCTGTGAAAAAGTGGACTTAGTGAAGCAGCTTTTAGAAAGGAGGAATATTATACCTTATCCTGAACACATTGCATGGTTCTACAGACGATGGCAACTATTGTATACAATTCAAGCCTCTGTTTATCCCCATGTTGAATTTCATCAAGATATTCCTTCGCACTTTGGAAAGGATGCGTTCCTGGGCCCCGTTGTTGAGAATGTTGTAGTGCTTAAGGTCTCAATGTCTACAGCCAGCTTCTTTTTACTGAAGGAAATCATTATCATAATCTCTCAGTGAAAGCCTTGAACCAGAATATGTACAGTAACGCTTCCGCACTATGAAGAAACAACTCTCATTATCTCCTTCTTTTCAACAATCCTATCGATAAACAACCCATCATGACTTTGGCAAACATTTCATGGAACCATTTCAAAGTTCTGCCCAGGAACCTTATGGCTACTTGTTGGTTGATTTTCAACCCCAAACACATCCACATTTGCGACTTTATCCCAATGCATTCTGTTTAAAAGGAGACCTCCAAACTAGGACAAATTATACTTTCAGCGCGAGCAAACGTGAAGAAAACCTCCCAACAATGTCCTCTTGTGATAAGTGTGGACTGTGTTTCAGGCCGTGCAAGATTGGCAAAAACACAGAAGTAACTTACAAAGACATTTACACGATAAACAGTTTTCTGAAATGGATGATGATGCGAGCCGTTTTGGTTTTCAAACCTAGCCATTTTGAGCCAGAGCCATTTGTGCCATGGAGATGAGCCTATTGCTTGTTGTATATCAGGTTGTGAACTACTTCAAACGCATTGTGAGTTCACACCTGTTGACTATGTGAGCACATCTACGCACTGAACTATCCAAGCTGCGTGCATAGTCTGGAAAACGATGAACCTAGGAAAACATGTTGATTATTGCTGGATTGTGATCATTGTGTGGGATGCAAAGTAGATTCATGACACATGTGAGTAATGTGTCATCAACTTTCTGTATGTAAATCGTATTATGGGGTTGTGTTTATTCATATTATTGTGTGGGATTTAAAGTAGATTCATGACACATGTGAGTAATGTGTCATCAACTTTCTGTATGTAAATCGTATTATGGGGCTGTGTTTATTCATATTATTGTGTGGGATTCATGACACAGATGGTTAATTCTACAGGGATTCTGATGTACAGTATTCTGCATGCAGCAACATAATATCCATAATTTATGAGTTGAAGAATTTTAAAAAGTTTTTCAGTTTTGGTTTGTCTAAGTATATTATTTGCCATTTTTTTCAAAATGGGCATCGGGGAACGCAATCTATGATGTAGTTTCACATAGGCTTGATCGACAGGCGAATTCCCATCTTTGGAATGGCAGTGTAGATGTTGTTTGTGGATCAGTATTTGGAACTGCATGACCCAGAGTGGAACAAAGACAAAGAGAAACCAGAAATCTCAGTGCAGCGTAAGATTAATATGGTTACGCCAACTCAACTAGTGGTCGAACAGGCCAAGACTAGCGCTTATTCATATACAGAACGCTGATAAAACGATTTCCCCCTCCACGAGTCGCATGAAGAAATGGAAGACTTAAAGCAGACAGTAGACGGGTTCGCCAGCCATGTATACTTGGACCAAAATGCAGTCAAATACCTGTCCCGTGTGCAATCAGACTTTTTCCAGGACAGACAATATGTTGAGACATAGAAGACAGAAACATCAACAACCCTCTCCTCCTTCTCCTCAGCAACAGCAGCAGCAGCCACCACATTCATCAGAAAGTACTATTCAGTGATTGGAAGAATTTAGATTATTACATCCATTCACCATGATTATCTCATGGCCAACGTCCTGTGAGAAAGTGGACTTAGTGAAGCAGCTTTTAGAAAGGAGGAATATTATACCTTATCCTGAACACATTGCATGGTTCTACAGACGATGGCAACTATTGTATACAATTCAAACCTCTGTTTATCCCCATGTTGAATTTCATCAAGATATTCCTTCGCACTTTGGAAAGGATGCGTTCCTGGGCCCCGTTGTTGAGAATGTTGTAGTGCTTAAGGTCTCAAATCGTATTATGGGGCTGTGTTTATTCATGTTATTGTGTGGGATTCATGACACAGATGGTTAATTCTACAGGGATTCTGATGTACAGTATTCTGCATGCAGCGACATAATATCCATAATTTATGAGTTGAAGAATTTTAAAAAGTTTTTCAGTTTTGGTTTGTCTAAATATATTATTTGCCATTTTTTTCAAAATGGGCATCGGGGAACGCAATCTATGACGTAGTTTCACATAGGCTTGATCGAGAGGCGAATTCCCATCTTTGGAATGGCAGTGTAGAAAAAAAACCCATTTATTTAGTACTGTTATATTAATAAAGAAGAGATTGGTGGACAAATGTCTTATTCATTGTGGAGTACAGTGATACCTAACATGTAGTTTCACATGTGTCGCCAACAGCCTGTTATTTCCCTATCATTCTATCAAAAGGCTGCTTCCCTACCGTCTGATATAGGGAGTTGTACGTTCTACCCGTGTTTGGCTCACCACCACAATCACGGGCTTCTAAACCTGTGACGTGTGACAGTTTGAATTCACATTCAAATGTCATCCGTTAGCCATCACGTATACATGGCTGACACAACATCTTACTAATGATGTATGAATTCACGGGCAATAAGCGAGATGTTCTAAACCACCGAGGAGCTCTGTCCGTTCTTTCGTCCACTTGGCAACAGTGAAGCCTGAACCCGTGACACATAAACAGGTCTCTTGTCATACCCAGCAAAACATGAACACCCTGGATTAGCACTCTCCCAATGGATGTGTTATTCAATGTTTGTGTGATTCATGGGATATTTTGGATTGCTATGGATATCATAAGGTAAGTACAACTTCATGCTCATTTTATACTAGCAGCCAATAGTGTTATCCCATAGGTATGTAATCACCCGTTCAACCACCTGTTATGTAATCCCAAACACTAGTTCAACCACTAGGGCACACTGTTCTAACCAAGACTTTCGACATGCCTCGTTTCAAGTGCAGCCGTAAGACTATTCAGGTCAGTAACCTGAAACGCATGGTTTTACATGGTTTTACATGGTTTTACAGGCTCGTCCTTACTAGTAATGATGGTTATGGACATTCAGTCAGAATACCATTCAAGACATGAGAAAAGGAAAGTGTTGTCAATGGGTAGGCAGTGTAATTCAAAAGGATGTACGCAAGGACGGGGTGGTCATGCCATCCTGCACTGACTATAACGCTAAATGAAGCCGGATTTCAACAAATTGTCCGCGCCCCGCAGAACGTACGACATGTTACTATTGTTAACAATTGTAAGGAAGGTGCTGAATTATTCATCTCTGTCCCGACTTGGATAGTTAAGCAAGATGTTTAAATGATAATATTTCATATGAGCTTTTCCTTTTAAATGTAACGTTATAACAAATAAATTGTTTTACTTTAACTTTGAAAACTAAAATATGTATACAGTTTTAGTTTTATTTCAGACTGCACTCAGACCCTGCTTATTGAAACAAATGGCTCGTAATACACAAGGATAAAAATCTATCTATGTTAAATGGAAAACTGATTAGGCATGTACGAATGTCCGGGGTAGAACAGGCCTTCGGCAACCCATGCTCGCCACAAAAGGTAACAATGCTTGTCGTAAGAGGCGACTAACGTGATCAGGTGGTCAGGCTCGCTGACCTGATTTACCTATGTCATCGGTTCCTAACTGCGTAGGTCGATGCTCATGCTGATCACTGGATTGTCTGGTCCAGACTCGTTTATTAACAGTACGCCACCATATGACTGGAATATTGCTGAGTGCGGCGTAAAATCACTCACTCACTCACGCCTGCAGAAAGTGCCGTGTCCCGTCTTAGTCAGTTGAGCCCAATGTCAAAATGATATGGACTTAGTTCGTGCTGAGCTTTTTGTCATTCAAATAAAACTGTATGAAAAATAACTTTGATTCCAAAGGTTTGATTTTAATTCATGTAAACCGACATGGCGTATGCAGTATTATAATTTAGTCTGTTGGCGAACATACTGAAACAGGCTTTTGTTGGGCCTGTTTATGCCTAAAACTATTACGGGAATTAACTCGAGGATCTCCACTTCTTCAAAAACAAACAGACGGGAGTTTCAGGCAAAGCAGGAATCTTTATTCTCTAGACAATCAATAGATAATTAAACCAATCAATCAATCAGCCAGTCAATCAATAAACAGAACAATCAATGAATGAGGTCAATCGGAATATTCGAGTACTGACATATTTGATGACGCAGCATTATAGGTGTTATGACGCAATACCTATGTATAACCTAATATAATCCACTGACGAAACTAAAGGATTAGTCACTAACTTTTACTTTAAGAACAAAGGTAACTCGAATACTTGTTTGAATAATGAAAACTATTACAAACTTAACATTGTCGAATATTAGAGTAAACACAGTAAATGGAGATCAATATTATGTAAATACTTCAACGTGATGATTTATTTGAAATATTCACATAATTCATAGTTTGATTTTCAAATGAAACGGCTGAGGTAACTGACATACAGGGCAATAGCTAACGGAGCGGTTCAACTCAAGTTTACAATTGCCATGGTGACAATGAGCCTGAACTGCACAATGTGCGCCTGATCGTGACGTCTTAATGATGGTTACAGGCCGGGAAAGCCACATTTCCGAAACAGATAGCATCAAACGATGTGGCTCTCCCGGCAATAGTTACGGTGAACATGGAATGTGGCTCTCCCGGTTATATTGTCAAAACATGCTTAGTGATTCAAACCCTTTACCGTATTTAACAAAGCAAGACCTGCTTCCTCAAAAGTTTATTCAGATTACAACATGTTTTGTTTCTATACTTAGCACCACATTATATACTAATAGGTATATTGCATACAATAATGACACATGATGATAAGCACATAAACAGTGTCTCCTCACATATAAGAAGTGTACCAGGGATCAGGTATTCAAACAGCAATGCTATTTCCATTAGCAGAAAGTATAAACGATATAACCTACTGATCAGAAAGGCTTATTAGTATCCAAACACAGACATATCGCCACCACCCCACCCTAGGCCTACCCCATCCCACACCCTCTCCCTCACATTCCAGCACACACGTTCCCTACCATACACATCGCTCTGGCCAAAACCACCAATATTTGAACCTTTTAAACAGACATGTGTATGTGAAGGAAGGCACGGACGTTAACAGCGGTGCTCAGTCATGGGTGTCAGTTCACCAATGTTCCTAATTATCTCATTACATTATGACATTGTCGTACGCGCTAACGAACACGGTGTGACAGTTATATTACAGAACCAATGAAATACATGCTAAAGCAGTGTCAATCTTGTTATAAACTATTTATTTACCCACTACCCACCATTTACGCGTGTACTAAATATATAACAAACCTCACCCTGGTCATACGAAATTTCAAATGTATTGAAATGCATGTCCTACAATCACAACATTTACGTATGTTACACATGCTGGAAACCAAATGACAACAACGGCCAGAATCACACATCTGTGAAATACATGTAAATGCAGCGATGATTGTTCGTTCATTTTAACACTGTTTTAAGTGTGTGTAAATCTGAGAGCCAGGTGATACGTAGATTTCGAGCGTTGTTCATATGGGGGCCGGACACGTACATTTTCTAACATTGGTAAATTTTAGTAATACAGTCATTTTGTGCAGTGATATAGACACTGATATTTGTAAGACATTGCCAGAATGTGCGCGTTTAGCTAGATACGTTTACATGAAGTTTTATTGTATTCTCGAAAATATGCAGTCACAAATGGATATCTTGAACTTAAATATATAAAAACTTCTGGCGCTAACATGACATATAAAAATCGCACATATAACATACATGGCAAGTGGTGTACAAAGATATGGGAAAACTTCAATAACGTTGTACACGTTGAATGTGTTGCGCAACTGTTTTAGCATCCACGACCCTGTGCAAGAATAAGCTATTTTAAAAGTGAACCTCTACAGTACGCCTACCTTTTACATCCAGCTGTAGTATACATGTATTTAGCACTGTATATGACCACACAATTCAAATGAAATGTAGGGACAGCTAGTGAGTTCGAACAAATTTTGACCAAATGTAACTTAAATTAATTTTTTAACCAGGGTTTTAACCAAAGTTTGAAAGAAATGGCAAAGTAAAAGCGACTTAAGTTCAAAAACAAACAGAGAGGGATCTCAGGCAAAGCAAGATTGATTCTAGTGTGCAACCATCCTGTATAATTATATACCCGATGCCTCCTGTCCGAATTTGAAAGCAAGTCCGCACGCGCATGTTTAATTGTCATTTTGAACAATAGAATATGTGACATGCTGGTTAGCTTACGCAAGTTTTGGATGACAGCCGCTAGCGCTGAATATCGAAATAGTGAAAGATAGATAATCAAAGATTACCACTGTGCTTGTTCCTTTGATGGATTATGTTTGATTTCGTCAGCTATGGCTACACTATGAGGCTCCATGCGTTGACAAAGCCCTGTGTTACGATTAGGATACAAAGTGACCTAACATTTAATTGAATGTAGTGTCGCTTGACCGGTTGTGATTGTATGTAGCATCGCTTGACCAGTTACGACTACTTGTATCCTGAGGAAATAAGTGATAAAATGGCAGCTGCCAGGAGCAAGTCGAGTTAGTTAGAGTAAAATAAAGTCAAATATACACTGTGAATATTTTTCGACATTTAGTAAAAACTAGAAGTAAAATATGACAATTTGCCCATGTTGTAATACCACAGTAGGCGCAAGAGGTCGTGTGTGTGTGTGTGTTTGTGTTTGTGTACGAGAGCGTGTGTGTGTGTGTGTGTGTGTGGGAGCGTGTGTGTGTATGCATACACATCTTGTAGATGTCGGCTTTAAGTGAGTGAGTGAGTGAGTTTAGTTTTACGTCGCAATTAGCAATATTCCAGCTATATGGCGGCGGTCTGTAAATAATCGAGTCTGGATCAGACAATCCAGTGATCAACAGCATGGGCATCGATCTGCGCAATTGGGAACCGGTGACATGTTTCAACCAAGTCAGCTAGTCTGACCACCCGATCCCGTTAGTCGCCTCTTATGACAAGCATAGTCACCTTTTATGGCAAGCATGGGTTGCTGAAGGCCTATTCTACCCCGGGACCTTCACGGGTCTTTTAAGACATGGTGGTCAGCTATTGAAAACATGTCTTTACATACAAATACTGAATGCGAGGCGTGCGTTGCAAAGTACATAAGAACACATTATTAGCAGTATCTGCTCATGGTACAACCTGTTTAAAACGTCATGTTAGCGTTGAGTGAAAGACAGTATTGTTCACCTTGCTTGTGTGGACGTTTATGGGTTCTGCTAAAATACCGTTACCGTGATACGAAATATGACCAATAATAACGATCACTCAACACGCTAAACATCGGGACGCAACAAGAACCATCACTCAGCCAATAACAATACAAATTACACAACGTATACTCTCGCAACATCATCTAAAAGTAATGTAATCATTTAAGTTGTGATTTTAAACGCGTATTTCCATGGGTTTACTTATACAGGGACGAGTGCTTTCTACACAACGCTACCCCCCTGTTATCAATGTTTAACTGTTTACAGTTGGATGGTCTGAACACATGTTGACCCAAGACATCTGTGATGGCGAGTTCGTTCATCAGAAATCTGTCACTGTGTTTGTAAATATCAATCTTATAGAAGGCAAATGTCATGGTGGTCTTCGAAACATTGCGCCAATACCACTTCTGGAATGATGAATGTCATGTCTCTGCTGTTTGTCACACTTCGTGTAGACGAGGTGGTGTGTGTGCGTGTATACGTGCGTGCGTGCATGCGTGTGTCCGTGCGTGCGTGCATGCGTGTGTGCGTGTGTGCGTGTGTGCGTGTGCATACTCACGTACGCGCGCGCGTGTGTTTTGCCGTAACCTTGGCTCGTCACGCTGAAGACCCCTGTTCGATTCGAAAGGTCTTGGTATGTCATGTAAGTAGCTGTATAGGTGTATGAAGCAGAAAGACGAAAACCATTTCGTGTCATCGATAAATACTTGAATCAGGCTCCTTTAGCTGTTGGTATGTCTCGTAATTGTAAATTATTGTCGTTCGTCGGTAGTTTATCAGGTCAACAGGGGAACATATCAAAATCACGAAGGGCTTGTAAATGTTTTCAGACCGAATGGGTATAGTTGTATGTCGCGTTTAGCAATATTTCAACAATTATCACACAAAGGGACAATGGGCTTCAATCAATGTTCCAGGAATAGCACCTCATCTAAAGCATGACGAGCGAACGCTTTAACCACTGAGCTTCCCCCACCTCTTATAGTTTTCAGAAAATTGAGGTTAGACGAGTTGTTGTTAAACTGTATTCGGATAATGTCCAAGGTCATGGCATTCGCTTGTATAAATACTTTGTACACGAGCATGATTGAATTTTTAAGAAATGCAAGTTACTGTAATATTGGCATACTCTTGAATGTGTTACGTGAACAGTCTGAAATAATCCGCCTCCGAAGTCAATATCCTCGAACCATCAAGTAGAAACGTGAAGAAAGATATGAACCATTTTTTTCTGCTTAGACATTGGTCAATGCCTCTCACACACCTAGCAGCCAGTGGGTTTCCAGTGGGGACTGTGAAGTTTGAGGAACTCTGCTGTTCGGCTATACACTGGATGATACATGTGTATATTTGTTGAAGGGTGATATCTCCAGGTCTTGCTTAAAAGTATGGGGAAAGAAAGCTGCATAATTGGGTTTCTTTTCAAAAGAGCTTTCGTTTAATTTTGGACCCGATGGGTACTGATGTCATGTTCCGCTTGGATAAAAACAAGCAGGCATGCAATGGTGATTGGTAATGTGACCTATCCAATGGACGTTGGCCATGTAAATGTGTTGTCCAGAGGGTGTTGACCATGGAATTGAGTTATCCAGTGGTTGCTGGCCATATAACTGTGTTATCCAATGGGTGTTGACCATGGATTCTGTCGAAATAACCTCAAATAGTAAATGTACATGTCATGCATTCCTGGATGATTAAGGCTGTATGGCTTGCCCTACGTGTTACTTAAATGAATTCAACGACCTGTCATTTCGTTATTTAGTAGGACCGTTAACTGAATTACTTTAAGTGCCCTCTTGGGGTACTCCGACACGAAATATGGTTACCCCAACTCACAGGCTGGGAACACAACCTCAGGTTGGCCCAAATTTCCTGCAGGGTTTGAAAGGAGAGGTAAAGTTTCACGACCTGTCTTCGATAAATATCAAATTGCAACTGCATTTGTTCATGAGATTCAACGCCTTGTCACTGACACGTGCTATTTAACAAAATGTTTGCATATTTGTTTATGAATATGTGTGCGTGGTCAGCTGACCTTGCATCGGAAATGCAGATCAGTTAAATAGTGGGGCTGATTGTTTGGATGAATACGAGTCTATTACAGAAGACAAGAATATTGAACAAATTATGGATGGTTGTCCGAACCGTCAAGAGTCCACATCTGGAGACCACAGAGTGTATGGAGAACAAATTATGGATGGTTGTCCGAACCGTCAAGAGCCCACATCTGGAGACCACAGAGTGTATGGAGAACAAATTATTGATGGTTGTCCGAATCGTCAAGAGCCCACATCTGTAGACCACAGAGTGTATGGAGAACAAATTATTGATGGTTGTCCGAATCGTCAAGAGCCCACCTCTGAAGAAGTGATGGCGTATGCAGAACAAGTAATGGATGGTCGTCCGAACCATATAGAGCCCACTTCTGAGGACCAGATCGTGGAAATGGACATCAGCCACAGTAAGCTCCTCTACACCATAGACAAGCCACCCCCGCCTGCGTTCTGGCCCATCTATGGAATTCAGGTAGAGAAACAAACCATTTTTTATGATCAGGTAAAGAAACAAACCATTTTTAATGATCAGGTAAAGAAACAAACCATTTTTTATGATCAGGTAAAGAAACAAACCATTTTTTTATGATCAAGTCATCTGGACTTTTTTGCGCGGCAGCCAACAATTATCCAACTATATTGTTCTGTCATGTACATATCTGAACGTGTTCAATACAAAAACGGGAGTTTTTAGCTGTATCAGCATTGTGGTAACAATTCGGGACGTACACTGGAAAAGGTACGGGTAAGAATTGATCTTCAGGATTCCATAGTTTTACGAATCGGGATAGGCTACTGAGACTCACTGACTTGTTTGATGCATGTCATCGTATCCCAACTGCTCATGATGTCAATCACTGGATTATTTACGGACTCGACTATTTACAGGCCGAATATTGCTGTGTGCCGTGCTAGCACACAATACAAAAACAAAAACATAGGCCGTTTGGTGTGTTCAGGACACATCACAAACATACCTGTGAATCAGGGCATCATTTTCTCAATTTGCATATTTCTTGAATTTTTTGAAAATCCTTATGTTTGGACAGCAGTTGCTATTTGTGTGAACTTTGTTTCGCATTACAGCAAGCGCTGCTTGGAATAACCGGAGCTTTGTCAGCTGCTGTGTTGATAACCAACCGAATTGGAGCTGATGACCTACCGGAAGTGAGGTCAGAGATGCTGAGTCTCTGCTTGTTCACATCCGGACTGGCCAGCCTGTTGCAGATATGTTTTGGATGCAGGTAGGTGCGTCTATTCTAACCAGGCAGTAGCTAAAGAAGAGGTGTGCGATTGGTTACTGACTTCACTCGTCACGTGCAAGAGCCGGCTTCGATTCTCGACAAAAGTGCAATAAGTGGAACACATTTCCCGTGGTACTCACGTGACTCACTCACTGTAAGAATAGAGAGAATAGTATTTAGTTTCAAACATTCAAATTATTTCAAACCTGAATCTAACACCGGTCCCTGTTTTAGTCTCAAATTACTTAATACAGGCTGCATACCATGTGATATAATTGTGTTATACAGTGGCCTGGTGAACTGTATTTCACGTTTGGCAAGGCGTCATAAACTGTCCCAAGGGTTAGGGCTTTTTACAACCACAAACTCAAGTGATATATATAGACCGCATTCCAAATCTGCCACAAGTGTACGCCTATTCATATATTTATCTCTGACAAACACATTTATGCACACATGTGTACACATTTGATGCACTCAGAATGACGAATGTGAACTGAACCAATGTGAGATACCAATGTGAGATCCCAATGTGAGATCCCGGTTGAGACTATATATAACGAACGCAATACACACGTAACTGTATTTTGATGTGTTGACCAAGTTGCTGCTTCATAATGTCTCACAGACCAATCTGGGGCGATGTTGTAGCCTTGTGGTTAAAGCGTTACCTCGTCAAGCCGAAGAACCCGGGTTCGATTCCATAAAATTTGTATAGTGTGGGGAGCCCATGTCTGCTGTCCCCGTGCGTGATATTGCAGGAATATTGCGAAAAAGAGCGTAAAACCAAACCGTCAGTCAGCCACAAACCAATCCATTAACTAATTTGAAAACACTTTCCAACTGACGCGTAGACAGAGAATAAAACCACGAACCGGTTAGTCTGTCAGAAGCCTTGAAACATGCCTAATACATTTAATACGAGTCTAGAATCCACCGCTTCATGGAAATGAAGAAACTTCTTGCCCCTTATTGTAGAAGATATATCGTGTGGGACAGGTAACGACGGGTGGGTAACGAGCCATATTCTCCGAAATGAAAAATATCATTACAAACTGGATGTCAGGAATTATTATAACGGGTGTACGTGTAGGGTAGGGTAACAGGGTACCCGGGTATAGAATTTGGAGCCGTCCCAGGGCTAACGTATATCCAATTCATTCAATGCAGGTGTAGAATCACTCACTTACCACTGAGGGTCGCCCCTTATATACGCTTATTTAAAAAAACAGCATCTCCCCTATGAAAAGATTCTCCCGTATATTGCATAAACTGCTCATAAGAAAGGTACCCATGCTCTGTCATAGTATAACATGTTGGCAATCACCGGATTGTCTGGTCCAGAGCCGATTTGTTTACAAACAACATCATACAACTGTAATACTGCTGAAACACGTGGAAACATCGTCAGATTGTACAATCCACTCTGATTTTGGTCAAGATTTTATATCGATGTGGAAAGAGTCGCTTCTATTCCTAGGACTATCTATCCTACACTAGACACGCCTAGACCGTTGGAAGGGAACGCTATGCCCTTTAAAGAAGGAATGTGGTCTTCACCATTGCTCAATAAGGGAGTGCCTTTGGTAGATACTGCTATGAACAGCAGCCATATCACGAAGTGACAGCTTGATGTAAAGCACTGCAAACGATGAATTGTAATATTTTAGGACTAATCTAGGAGTAGAATCCACGATGATGCATTTCTAACATTCCTCATGACTACCGGTCGCCATGCTACTCCAATTCCATTGGAACTGCACTATTCCTACAATTGAATACAAGTTTAAATAATCCTCTTCAATTATTCAAGGATGTTATTGTTTTGAAAAGAGCATCGTATTATAGTTTGTGTCTCCAGAATGTATCTCCGTTATCTATTGGTAATGTCCTCACTGGTATTCTCGTTGCTTCAGACTCCCGCTTGTCCAGGGACCCAATACTGCATTCATCATCGCTATCACTGCCACCTTGAGTGACCCCAAATGGTCAGATGGTAAATGTTCACACAGTTTATTACGTCGTTCATCAAAGGACAAGCACAAATAATCACGAGGGGTAGACATGGTGCAAACAATTATATTGTTGACGTCTTTATAGCCTATTGTGATTGGTTTTCTTACAGAAAGTGGAACACCTATTTACTCTCAAATCGAAGAAAAGATGGTTTTATTTCAAAGTGTCTAGTTCTGAAGAAAATGAAAAAAAGAAATCTAATGATTATTTGTAACCTTATGCAGAGTGTCACCTGGAGGTGTTTCCTTTCCTCAGAGTCACTGCAGGAACATGTTGACGGAAACGGGACATCAACTTGGAAGATACGGCTGAGAGAGGTTTCATAAATGTCTTTGATACTGTAACATAAAACCAAAATAAGTTGACTAAGATACACTGGATTATGTCAAACCCTTTAGTAAAATGCACAACACAGATATAAACAAACAAATAGAAGTGTGTGTTGGAATTGGCAACATCAACATCTCTCTTCCAAGCTCCATTGAATATTGTAAATTATGAAATAAATTAGTAAATTTATTAATACTTATCTTATCTCACTCTGTGCTCTTATCCTTCTCCCTTTATTTTTAAGTGGGGGATTATCTGACATGTTAAATATACCACCGCACGCGAACGCCATGGAGACCCTTGTACTTGCAGGTCAGTCAACTCCTGAATGTGACCCATTGGCTTGACACCGTCACCCATTCTCCCTCGAGAATATATCCTACATCATAGTGTGTGTGTCGAATTGTACGATTCAGATCGCAAAACCCATGTCGGGTAAGACTATCACGAGAAGCCAAGAGAAAGCTGGATCAGGGATGATCTAGGGAACTTATGTATTTGAGCCATTATTTGTGTACAATAATCTAAATCTTGACAGGGTAAGACTGGAATATCCCGGTACCGCTTTGTGTGCCAGCGGAGTGGTTTGAGGTCTAATTACGTAGTGATTGCTCTTAACCAAGAACGGCTGCGTGAAAATGAACCCGATGATTACTGTTCGATCACTACTTTTAAACCAAACCAAATCTATTTAGGTCGATCCTATGAACTACCCCAGCTTCAGTACTCTCTAGGAGGTAAGGGGAGACAGTGTCAAACATTCCTCTTTTCACTTCATTTTCATTATGACGCCATAACAAGATGATAGAAATTCACAACTAGGTGCTGGAGGACGTCAAAGCTGCCCCAACCACAGTACACTACGAGACACAAGGATATGTAGTTAGGTAGTTTTTATTTTGGCTTCGCAAGATCAAACACCACCGTGGTTAATGAATATGTCTAAATGAGAGGAAGTATTGATGTGACTTCATCCGGTCTTCATTCCCGGTACAATACCTTCCTCAGGAATGGGAAGAGGAAGAAAAAGGAGAATGCACAGTGTGAGATAGGAGACGCTTGTTAGAATACAATACTCTTTGAGCGCATCGTCGTATTCAGATCCAGGGTAACCTGATGCTGGCATCTGGAACTCAGTTTTTTCTTGGAGTCTGTGGAATCCTTGGTTTCATAATGAAGTTCATTGGGCCGCTGACAGTAGCGCCATGTGTGACGACCTTGGGGGTGACGCTCTGCGGGTACATGATACCACTGTGTGAACAGCACTGGGGCATCGCCAGCATGTAAGTAGTCAGGGTGTACAAATGGTGGCCCTTTGGTGATATATGGTTCTAAAGTGAATAACACAAGTAGCCCTCTGTTTGTACATGTTTCCAGCATGAAATCAACATTATCTAGTTCACAGAATGTCATGCAGAGCTGGAGGTGACCCGAGTATGATACATGGTTCGATTGTGCAGACATGTCTTTGGAACAACAAGCTTGACACCATATCACTGTGTGAACGCCAACTAGGACAGCTTCCAGTTAGGACATTTACTGTATAGTATTTCACAGCGAAGCCTGATGGTAGTCTCTGAAACCACTGTGAGAACGTCGGGAAAATACATTAAGCCGAACGAAAGAGAATTTGCTTCTGTAAAGATAAACAGTGAAACTTTGTACATTATCTTAAACATAATTCAAAGCTGACCTGAAAAGAACTTGCTGAAAATTCCGTTATCGGCTTCTGTAAAAGGACAATTAGTAGGAACCTTGTGCATTATGTTAATCAGAATTTAAAACAGTATCTAGGTTACATGATAGCAAGTCAAGCACTACCTGTTGAAAAGGCGAAAGTAAGGCAGGTCACAGGTGTGGATTTGGTGCTAACACTCCAAGATTCGAACACACTGTAACTTAATCCCTCCTAATGGATGGTTTTATGCACACCAGTACGTTGAGGCCATTGTGTCCTTAATAACAATTTAAAGACTGATCTCCCTATATCTAGCCATGGTGTCATTTATGAGTCCCGATGGTCCAGACAGCTGGTTTTCAACAACAGTGTAGCTCTGGTACAAGATGATTAAAAGGACTGAAAAGAAATCAGTCGTCAACAACTGCTGTACTGCGTTATGCTCATATACCAGTTTTGCATTTTATGATTGTACGGTGTTTTTATCATTCAACAGGTCAATACTTCTCATCCTGCTGTTTTCATTGTTTCTCGTCAAAGTGAAGCTTCCGCTTCCAGCGTTCAGTGGAGGGAAGACGTGCCACGTTATTCGGTACCCTCTGTTTCAGCTCAATTCTGTGAGTGTTTGGAAAATAGTCTCTAAAAATAAATACATTGCCATCAGTCTAGCTCTAATACTGTAACATAAATGACTTTCATTCACGTCACAGTTGTAGAGGCAATGTGGCACATACCGAACTGATAAGGTCCCAACCCATTCAGGTACACTGGAATATTCGCATCACACCCTTCAAGTTAATGCATTATCAAGTGTATGTACTCTTATAATCACAATAGCCTATGCCTTGAAGCCACTTTCTCTTTGCAAAACCACTTTCATAAGAATGTCTCGTATTACGCATGGACTGTCATAGAAGTGAGGAGGCTTAATATTATAAATAATTGTTTCATTAACAGATTCTTTTAGCAATGGCTGTTTCATTCCTCGTATGTCACGTGCTGACTGTGACAGACACGTTACCTAGCAACTCCACTATACATGGTCACTTGGCTAGAACTGATGTCCGAGTGAGCGCACTTCATGACGCAGACTGGTTTTATATCCCTTTACCATGTAGGTAGACCTGGTACGATCAGTTAATGTAACTTAACTGTCTTACAAAAAGACCCTTATTGCTGTGATTGTAGTATTATAATTTAATGTATGGGAGTTACGACCACCTTAGTGCTAAGATCTATTTGTACAACGGTACCTTGAAAACTGAGAACAAATATAAAAAAATATGATTAATTGTTAACTTTACAAATTCGAAACGAAAGCTGGATCAAAGTGATTCCTAAATGGGCACTTGAGTATAACTTGAGTATGTAATATGAGGAATAATTACTTTGGCTTTAAGAGTTTAACATATGTTATATGTGGGATGGCACTTTACCAGAAAATACAGATTGTACTATTTTTGTTGGGTTGAGTCCCATCCGGGATTGCAACCCCCGCCCTCAAAGTGACGCTTGCACCTAATCGCCAGCACACGAAGTCCACCAAACCGACAAAACTACCGCGACTTCCATTAAAGAAGTGTAATCTCACTATATAACATATGTTTCATTTGACCACTTTCTAAATGACACTGTGTATTCGTAGGTTTAAGACTTTTCTGAAATATGGCTTATTTGTGTGGTTTGTGTTGTATTTGCAGTTCAGTATGGGCCACCAGCTATCAGTAGCTCGGGCTATGTGTCCATGTTGACTATTATGATGATAGCTGTGATTCAACTTCCTGGCGTCTATCAAACAGTTGCTCTAGGAACAGGAGCCCCTCCACCACCCTCTCATGCCATCAACAGAGGTATGGCAGTGGACGGGTTGTCTGGAGCAGTCAGCGGTATGCTGGGAGGCGTGTGTGCAAGTGTTGTGTACGTCCAAAGCCTTGGAGTTATCGCCGTCACAAAGGTAAGATACAGACAACAGGGATCAGTTAGAAGGGTACGTAACATGATATCAGATCCGCCACAAGACTCTGTGAAAGCTGTGTACAGGCCGTGTATTTACAATGCCGCAATCACCTCTACGTGACATGATATCAGATCCGCCACTAGACTCTGTGAAAGCTGTGTACAGGCCGTGTATTTACAATGCCGCAAACACCTCTACGTAACATGATATCAGATCCGCCACTAGACTCTGTGAAAGCTGTGTACAGGCCGTGTATTTACAATGCCGCAAACACCTCTACGTGACATGATATCAGATCCGCCACTAGACTCTGTGAAAGCTGTGTACAGGCCGTGTATTTACAATGCCGCAAACACCTCTACGAAACGTGATATCAGATCCGCCACAAGACTCTGTGAAAGCTGTGTACAGGCCGTGTATTTACAATGCCGCAAACACCTCTACGTAACATGATATCAGATCCGCCACAAGACTCTGTGAAAGCTGTGTACAGGCCGTGTATTTACAATGCCGCAAACACCTCTACGTAACATGATATCAGATCCGCCACTAGACTCTGTGAAAGCTGTGTACAGGCCGTGTATTTACAATGCCGCAAACACCTCTACGTAACATGATATCAGATCCGCCACTAGACTCTGTGAAAGCTGTGTACAGGCCGTGTATTTACAATGCCGCAAACACCTCTACGTAACATGATATCAGATCCGCCACTAGACTCTGTGAAAGCTGTGTACAGGCCGTGTATTTACAATGCCGCAAACACCTCTACGTAACACGATATCAGATCCGCCACTAGACTCTGTGAAAGCTGTGTACATGCCGTGTATTTACAATGCCGCAAACACCTCTACGTAACACGATATCAGATCCGCCACAAGACTCTGTGAAAGCTGTGTACAGGCCGTGTATTTACAATGCCGCAAACACCTCTACGTAACACGATATCAGATCCGCCACAAGACCCTGTGAAAACTGTGTACAGGCCGTGAATTTATAATGCCGCAAACACCTCAAACACTAGTCTGTCGTACAGACCCTGAAGTATATATATCCGAGAAAGCCACGCAAGTCTAGAAAATGTGGCAAGTCTAGATTTTCTTAGCTTCTGAAAATGAAGGAAGTCTCAGGGCTCCATTTCATTTTTTTATTTTTTTTCACTATGAACGTTTTTTTCAGTAAAATATGTTCATTTCGGAGACTAGCTGTTAGTCTACTCAAAGACAAAACTAGTGGCTTTGTGGTTAAGGGGTCGGTTTTTGAGATTCTGAATTCGCCACAAAGACGAAAGTCCTTGACTGGTCAATCACGAAGTATTCACAATCTCGAAGCCACCTCTGAGGTAAAACTTGAGGATCTGTGGTCAATTGCAACTGCTATGAATGCGAAGTTTCTAATTCGTCACAAAGATAATACGCCTGGAGCTTTGTCCGATCACACATTTGGGTAATCACAACCACTAGGCCGTGGATCTGTCCTCAGTCACTAGGTGACGCCGTCGGTTTCAAAGGAATTCCCGTGCTTCAAATACTCAATAACACCCGGAAATTGGCCAAAACATGATGTTTATCTCCTAATTTGACTTTTTAAATGGCATTGTGTGATCAACTGGGTATACATTAGGAAGTATTAAACGTTATGAAAATAGTGAAAAGGATAAATCGTTTTGTCAATACCAAGATATTCATGATCTCAGAAGGTAAACTGAACACAGGTTGTTATGGGTAGATAGCTGTTTCCAGGCGACATTTTCATGATCGTTGACTCGTCACAAAGTTTGGCAGTCACAATGATTTTTTTCTGAGATGAAGAGGTACAGCAATGCAAGTTCGTGTTAAAATATGTAGGTGAAAAGCTTCAACTATGGTTATGGTTACTTATATTTTCATAATACCTGGGGTTTTGTATGAAAGATACATATATATCTAGTACCCTCGCCCTTAGAGGCGAGGAGAATGTTGGAGAGAGTCCATGTCAGGTAGTGGCCAAGCCAAAACTAGTTCTGAAAACATGTCTTTAAAACAAGCTTATCCCTGGTTAAAAATGAGCACAAATCAAATCGGTTTGAGACATTAATGTATTTCTGTGAAAGTGATTTGAAAATGTATTGAAAACGAGTCATGTTTTGAATCAAAAACATTCTTTTTTCGATAAAATGTTTTTTTCTTGACGTTTCGAGTGTGTTGACACAATTTTGAATGTGACACTGTTTAGTAATTCAAAGTTTCATTTTAAAGATAGAAATTAAGGCATTTTTTTCTCTTTACGTCAAGACATTTTTTGTTGTGTTGGGTTTCTTGAAACACTTGCATCAAAACGTTTTTCCGACTTTTTAGTTTCTTTCAAAACACACAAAAGTTATTTTGTTAAATGGTTACTCCTTACTGTCGACTTTATCTTCCGTAGGTGGCCAGTCGAGCTGTGTTCGTGACGGCTGCCTTCCTTACCATAGTAATGGGCTTCATTGGCAAGTTTGGAGCAGTCTTTTCTCTTATTCCCGACCCTGTAATTGGTGGATTCGGCTTGATGACAATGGGCATGATTATTGCCGTGGGCGTGTCCATGTTCCGATTGGTGAATCTTTCATCCTCCCGGAATCTGATGATCATAGGGCTCTCTTTGGCTCTTGGCCTGCTGCTGCCGGCCTGGGTGACCAAGAACGACAACTCTATCAATACAGGTACACGCCAGAAAAGAGCAGAATCTGGTTGTTGCTAACCAATGCTTGTCATAACGATTTTGCATGTTAATGGTTGAAATTCTAATTTCAAAGTTGGTCTGATTATGGCTCTAGCTTTGTCAGTATCATCTGACTGTTTTTATTGTTTCATTCCGCATTCCCCGGCCACACTGAATTTTCATTCCGACGTGAAATAAAATGAAGTTTCTTTGTGATATTTCCCCGCTGCTGTTGGAGTTTTAGCCATAACGGGATAAAAATAATACTCTTCCCTTGCTTCTCATAAAACCACCGACGTTCTTCATCTACATCAGTAAAGCAAAGCGACTCGATCTACATGGCATTGATTGAAAGAACATTGCCCAGTAATCTAAAGTCACTTTTATTTATATTTTCCTAAATTAAAGTCGCCTTCCTCCTCTCTTGCTGGCCGAGGTTGAGGAGTTGAGAAACATAAAAATACGGATGGACGATCCATGAGGGTGTCTTACACAAACGTTGTACAGGTCCAAGACTTACACCACTTCGATCTACTATCCAGCTGAAGATGGCCTGACCAAGTAGTACAAAATATTGTTCAAAACAGAAAACTCGACTCTCTCACCCACACATTTCTCACAATGATGACAGTTTACACTTTCCGCTCCAGGAATAAAAGAACTTGACAAGGTCATCGTCATCCTGCTGTCCACCCCTATGTTTGTCTCCAGTTTTGTTGGCTGCACCCTTGATAATCTAGCTCCAGGTAAGACCTTATTTTGGAGTCTTGTGGTTGTATCTATTTGCGTTTGCAAGAAACCCTGCAGACTCAGTAACTTGTGTCATCGTAACCTGACAGCGTGGATCGTCGCTCATGACATCAATCACCGAATAAAGCTGAATGGGGGAATTCTGAGTTAGTGATGAAAAGTCATTTACCCTTTCTGGACAAAACACATTCGTAGGAGCTGTGGTCTGTGACATCAGAGAATTGTGGTTCAATGACGAATAAATGTCAAAGAGTAATAAGAAATCATTACATCAAGTTCCATACATGTTTTTTTTTAAATACTATGTTATTGCTCCGCCCTTTGCCCATCAAACACTTCCTTCAGACCAACAAAGCTACATAGCATATGCAGAAATATTCAATCAGTTGCCTTTATGATCTTCGCAAAAGAACAGCTATTTCAACTAGTTCTGTGTAAACATAAATCGACACACGCATGTCGACTGCTGAAATATGCAACACGTGTCAGTTCGACAGAAGTTTACTGTACCTTATTTTGTTTCAGGTACTCGAGAAGAACGAGGCCTATCCACACGGTGCGACAAGTCATCAGGAACAGCACTTCCTGACGTGTGTACAGATGACCCCTACAAGTTGCCATATATCTCCTCGCTCCTCAGCAAGCTCAGCTGTTGTGTTTTCCTCCCCATATCTCCCACATATAATACTGGCATCTCTTGTAAACCTTGTCAGAGGAGGGAACGGAATCCCTCCCAATTTGCAGCTGACAACCCAGTGGTGTTGACTGACGTGGATGCCGGAACTGAGGACCGAGTGTCATAAGAGAACAGAACCTATGACTTACTAGTGTTTATCAACTGCACCACTATAGAGGAACAGAGTACATTACTTCCTAGTGTGAATAAACACCGGTTATAACGAACTGAAAAGGGCTGCTATAGGGGAACAGACTATATGACTCTCCAGTGTGAATAAACACCGGTTATAGCGAACTGATAGGGACCACAATAGGGGAAAAGAGTCACTAGTGTGTGTCAACAATGGCTGTAACGAAGGCAAAGGCACCACTACGAGGGAACAGCGTACATGCATGACTTGCCAGTGTGTATCAACTGTAGTTATAACGAACTCAAAGGGACCACTATAAGGGAACAGTGTATCAACTGCACCACTACAGTGGTGTTGCTATATGTAACAGTTCACTATATTCATTTTTCTATGAAAAGCAACCAAAGCTCGTTACATCCATCAGTTCGTTATAAGCATATTCGTTACAAAAGTAGTTTTCTGTTGTCACGTTGATGTGATATATTATAGTGTAAAAACAAAGAGCTGTGCACTTTACCCGTATTCCTAGATGCTACGTTACATGATAGCTCTTCAAGAATAATTGTATGGTACAGTAGAACATGATATGTTTGCACAATGTTCGTTAGTGGGACGGCATTGTGTTGAGGGAAGCGCTATACCTTCCGTGTTCAGAGATGTGCAAATACGCCGAAGTTGTTTGTAAATAGAATGGTTGTTTGAACAGCATTTGGTGGATGTAACCTCTGTAGGGCCCCGAGGTCGGGTCAGATCTCGAGCGTGCAGTGAGGATCGGTTTTCTGGATCTAACTGTCGCATTATCTGCACGCCGTGGGTCATTGTCCATCCTTTCACCCCCTGTTGTGGTCCACATCGGATTACTATTTGGTCGAAAATTAAATCACTAAGGATGCATTAGGCTTACTGCCCCGCTGACCCACACTGTAAACGCCAAGAATTAACTCACTCACACGTCATCTCGACATAGGGTAATAGATACAAGGTACTCTGACTGCATGTGGGTATGTATCTATATAATACCAGAGACCATATAATAGAATATATGGTCTCTGCTGATACTGATCCGGATTTACATTACATGGTACCCTGGCTGTGCTTGTGTGCATGTCCCTATCTAATACTGATCCCGGTTGTACATAACACCTCACCACGTCATGGGGTAATGGATACAAGACACCTTGCTCCATGTGTGCATGTCTCTGTCTAATTCTGGTCTCGCTTGTACATCACGTCACCTCGCCATGAGGTAACAGATACAAGGTACCCTGGTTGCATATGTGCATGTCTCTATCTCAGACTAATCCCGATTGCACATCACACCTCACCTCGACTCTTCATGTGCAATGAGCAGGCATTGTCGGAGTAAGAGATGTGTTGAGGTGAAGTGGATCGTGTAGCAGCAATATAATAAACTCATGTAAGTGTGTATATTGTGATGAGTCATTGATTTTCATCCTACGTCTATGACATCATAATAGTTGACGTTTCATGTATGCGGCACATCTCTGACGTTCCCGACGTGGTGTACTGGAGTACTGGACAAAAATGTATAAAACCACATACATTTCTCACATGGCAATTCGTGCGGGCGATCTGGTCACGTCGTCACACTAGTGACTGAGTATAGTTATATACCCCTTTTAGCAATATTCCACTAAAATCACGGTGGGGGACACCAGAAATGGGTTTCACACATTTTCCCTATTTTTTAGAGTCGAACCCGGGTCTTCGGTGTGACGGGTAAACACCTTACCCTCTAAGCTATCCCACCACCCCTCGCCACACTGATATTATTGAAGCGTGACAGCAATCGATTAATAATTGATTAACGTGAACCTCGATAAAGGCATTTTTGATAAGGCAGCATGCAGTCCAACCTCAACTCTCGTCATTCAGTACACGCCCATTTTGTTAGCAAAACTACATACATATGTTTTTAGAGGAAACCCAGTCTTGCCGTTTATATAAATATTTCGCTGCACTGCGACTGCGTCTACATCTTTGAGTATTATTAACGACCAATGCGGCAACATAGTTTTGTGGTCAGGAAACAGCTACTCCACTCATTCTATCGGCTCTGACGCGACACAGAACAATAGTATTGTGCGGAAGTTGACATCACAAGGACATTCTGTTGGGAGTTTTCACAAAGTCGGCGACACCCCTGCAGTCTACAGTCGTCTCAGAAGCTGCAAGGTGGGTATGGTGTGTTTCATGGTACAATGTTCATTATTTTGTGGTTTGTCTTGCATATACAAATAAACGATTTGAACACAGATGGGTGAGTCTTGGCGACGAGACTCTGAGATTGAGGTAGTCATGCATGAAATTTTTTGTCCTTGAGTTAGTAAGATTAGATGCAAATATAAAAACGTAACTAAACTCCGAATACTTGAAACAGCGAGATTATTGACTTTATTCCAATACTTTTGATAAAACAAAACTCTATGTGTTCCAAAAGAGGAGCAAATGTTATGTAAAAGGTTTAGTATGGTTAGTTGTTTTGTCATTTGGGGGATTTGTTTGTAATTTCCACGAAATATTTCAGAAATGGGAATCGTTATTCTAGAGCTTATTTAATATGTCTTATCAACTTTATTCCCTGCCTCTTTCAACAAATCTACAGCTTCTACATTCATCGATCAACTAAACCTCTACACAACGAAACCATATTTCTGGTATGGCATCGGTAGCTTGTATGCGAAAATAATGGCTTGACTGTTGTACATATGGTGTGATCAACGGATCAACGGATAGTTTTGAAGATACTGTCCTGCAGGGTGAAGAACCTAGAACCTTTGTCCCCCATATCACACGTTCTTTTTCACCCTAATCAATTCTCATAATCATTATCACCAACCAGTGTTTTGAGCCAGCTCATTGCTGGGAAACCTTTTATAATCGCTATTGTCGAACAACCACCAGCTAGAAAGGCGATATTATCCTGTTGCAATTTCAAGCAGGAAGCAGAGTTACTTTTTTAATATAAACTCGAGAAAAGTGGCTCGTCCTCATTCGCCAGTGGATTATAAGGCCAAGGTGCGTGCAGGCTAGCTCCCTCTCCCCCCTTCCCGCTACCCTCCTCCATATAACACACTATCTGGCTGATCCAATATTTACCAATACGAAACCCAATCCCAAATGAAACTGATAGAGCTCCGAAAGTGTTTTCAACAGTCCAAGCAGCTTATGTAGGATTCGGAAACTTAGTAGTAAGTCGGAGTCGTACATTTAGGTCTGCGATGGAAGGTAAGGGGCACGGCTTAAGATGACATCGTGTCTAAGTGATACAAACTCTAAGGAGCATCAAGACGTTTCACCCGGAAATAGGTGTGGCATCATGGAAGCCAATATATGTACAGCCAAACACCCTTGTGCCGAACTTACAATTGCCAAGAACTGAAAGCTCTCTCCCAGTATTTTCCACCTAGTCATCGTTCTGTGGTTGTGTTGAACCTCCGATAACTCGAAGTATTTATGTAGGCTCCTTCATCGGGGGAGCCTCACTGTCACTTGTGGTTAACTAAATGGCAGTGGGGGGATTAACAAGCGATTAAGATTAAGTATGGTCTGTTCTGAAATTTATTGTATATAACTGAACTATGCATATGACAACACACCCCACTAAATCCATTGTCACAATATTTTGTCACAACATTTATGTTCGGGGCACAGTGAAGTTAAACCAATTCAACTTCGACATACAGGTGTTTGCTGTATATTTCACATTTTTCGTAAAAGCTTTGCTTCTTTGCAAAAACTTTCAAATTCCTGTCTTGGTAGTTTAGTATTATATACATGAAATTGTACTTTCCTTTCAGATGGGCCCCCGTGCATGCTTAGCTGCACTGCTGTACATACACATATCATGTATGCTCTTCGCTGATGGAATGAAGACCGCTCATGCTGCATGTCCCCCATGCACGTGTGGCAGAGACCTATGTTACGAAGGTGTAATGGTCAACTGCACTGGACTACGCCTGAAGAGCCTTCCTGTTCAGCTGCCAGTCAATTCCACCACATTACTTCTCAGCAACAACTCGCTGATGAACCTGACAGATCGCATGTTTCAACGCTTTCCTCATCTTCGAATTCTTGACCTCTCTAATAATTCCATCTTTGTTATTCATAAAAATGCATTTTATGGAATATCCAAACTGAAGACGCTAAACCTGGAGTTCAACCATTTGGTACTGGACTCCAAAACTTATCACCCCGATGTGTTTAAAGATCTAAAGGACTTAGAAGAGTTAAAGATCGTAGATAACGACAACGAGACATCTCGTCCGAACGCCTCCTACCCAGATCAGAGTCTGAAACACCTGACCTCTTTGAAGGTTCTCCATCTTGATGGACTTCCGGTTGATTTTGGACTTGGATTCAGTCAATTGAGAAATCTGGCGAATCTTACATTATCGGGGAGAATGGGATACTGTTATTTGCCGGTGTTGCACAACTCCACATTCACCAATGTAGCCACAGTTCAAACCCTACGGATCAGTCACTGCAACATTTATAACTCAGACCTTCTCACCTTTCAACCACTGAAGCAGATCAAGTCCATAGACATGTCCGACAACAGACATTTTGGCTTCCCAAATTTCACAAGTTCCACCTTCGGTTTGCAAAATTCTTCTTTGGAAAAACTGAATATAAACCGTATAAATCCGGAATATGATGTATGCATACACTTCGAAGCAAAACACATTCAACACCTTGCGAACACGCCTTTGAAGGAACTACATGTGGACGGAAATGGAATCATAGGGGTTGAAAAAGAAGCCATAACCTACATGCCGAGACATCTTGAGTTAATATCAGCCCGAGATAACAAATTTCAGTTTGGTCTTTACATTTTCCATGGGTTTGCCCTTACTGCTTTAAAGTTTATTGATGTTTCAGGAATTAACAAAATGCCGCCAATGCCATTCTTTAAGCGAAGTGCAGACACACGTCCATTCTCTCTGTCGTCATATATACCCGTTCCTCCTAACCTCGAAGTCCTTATTGCGTCAGAGTGTTATTTTACTGGTAAGATCACACCCGGGGGCATTATGAAGAATAACATCAAACAAGTGATTGTCAATGACAACTTCTTGACTGCCCTGAACGGACCTATTGCAGGTATGGAAAAGGTTGAGCATTATGACTTTTCCAACAATATCCTTGAAGAAATAGGAAAGGAATACTTTTCTGAAAATAATTCTGTTTCCAAACTCAACCTTTCAAACAACATCCTCGGGGGAGCTTTAGCTAAAGATACAAAAGGATATATATTTCACAACTTAACCAAAGCCCGTCTCATTGACCTTTCACAGAACAGAATTGCATTCCTTCCGAGACAAATCTTTTCAGGGCTGAAGAGTGTCGAAGTGATCATTCTGACTGACAACTATTTGCGGTCATTTGAAGTCAACCTCCCTACAACGCTGAAAAGACTTGTCCTGTCAGGAAACAAAATAGAAACGTTATCTCGAGATGTTCTGAGTCATTTTGACGACTTGCCCAAGATGCAATTATACCTACGGTACAATCCAATATCATGCACATGCCAAGGGTTAGACTTCTTGAACTGGTTGAGTAAAAACATACGTCGTGTCCACAGCCTGGAAAACATGCATTGTGAACTTGAACCTGGTCATGAAACTGCACTGGCAAATTTCGATGTTATTTTTCGAACTCTCAACAAAAGTTGTAACCTTGGAAACGTGATAGCTTTGGCCTCGTCTTTATCGGTGACCATATTTGTGGTTGGAATCATTGGCTTCACCATTGGTTACCGCCACAGATGGAAGATAAGGTACATGTACTATGTGAGCAGAAGCAAATATCGAGTGCAGCAGGCTGAAGATGATGATTTCCAATATGATGTGTTTGTTTCGTATGCGTCCTCAGACAGACGCTTTGTCATTGACTCACTACTCCCAGAGCTTGAAACAAAACGGGAACTGCGAGTGTGGATCCACGACAGAGACTCTATTCCAGGTGATCAAATAGCCGACACCATTGTTGACGTTGTGAGAAAAAGCCGGAAAACTCTGGTCCTTGTGTCGCCTTCTTTCCTTGTCAGCCACTGGGGAGAGTTTGTCTTCAATATGGCCCGCCTAGAAGGAAATGATCGCCGTCTTAGCGTACTGCTTGTTGTCATGTATAAATATGCGCCAATCAGTGCTTTATGGAAGGATATGTCAGTGATGGTTCGAAACAACAATTATCTTGAGTATACAGAGGACCCACATGGAAAAGTGGTATTTTGGGGGGATATATTTGACGCTATCAGATCTTAATTTGTAATTGTAATTTACTTCAAGAAGTTGTTTATCATTTCAGATGGCGTTGCTTACAAATAATACAGCAAATATTTCTGTTTTATGAATTCCTTTTAGGATGTTGAATTGCAAATCTCATTTTTGCGTTTTGCTTGTAGAAGAAGGTATTCCATTTTTTATGATAAAATGCTGGGCGTATAAACAATAGAATGTAACTGCTTTCGATAACGTTTTGTGCTTTGGATTTTCAATAAAAAAACTTGTGCGTGACCACTCATGTTTCTCAACTATTTGACCCATCATAAGTATATGGAAAGAACCAACTGCATGTATAATGACACATCTGTCACTTGTTGGTTAAACTCAGTAAGTGAGTGAGTGAGTTAATATATAACGTCACACCGGCAGTATAAACTGAATAAGGCTGAATGAGACTCTTCCCTGTGTTATTAGTACGCACGTTTCTATGTTACAATAATTAAAGCACAAATAAAAAAATAATTAAAGTATCATGATGGCGCATGATCCTTTTGTGTATAGGTTTATAGGGCAGTTTGATATTAATCAGTTGGTTAAAGGCACAATATCACACATTTTCGACAATAACTTGGCCCATATTACATATATTGGGGTATATGCACTCACCTCAGCTTCTTACTGACATAATAAAAAAAGGTGTCCCTTACGACTTTCCTGAAATCGATAATTGAATCTTCGAGGCGAAAAGCTCCCAAACAGAGAAAACATGCTTATATGGAATTAAAACAACTGCTCCGAACATCGGAACCTGTCGCACGCGATGTTGTCGGTGTTTCAATCTGGTTTCAATCACACGTTGTTCTTAAAGAGCGTTCCATGGGACATAACTTCGCTTACAATGACATTCGACCGGTTGACGGCGCGAGTGTCCATTTGATGCAACGTTGAATTAATTCATTCGAACGTTTTAATTTCAGATTGTAATCTAAATTTGGCATAAATGATGTAGTTAGTATTATTGAGAGAAATGCATCACATTTTTTTTGCGAAGTGTGTTTTGATGTAGTGCCTTTAACTAAAAAATGGAAAATTGTACAGTGGAAGCTGTCAAAACTGGCATCTGTCCAATCCAGCAAATTGTCAACACCAGCATGAAATCAGTCCCATCCGTGACTTGTACATATATCATCACCTCTACAATCTGGCACATTGTCTAAACTAGATTATTAATTCAGTCCCAAAGAGTGCCGGTTTAGACAGCTTCCACTCTATTTGTGTTGGCATGGTTGCACCGGGATACTGTCAGCACGATAAGTTAAATTCGCAGACATTTACCTCCTTGGTGTATCAACCCAACAAAGATGACAAGCCAAAGATAAAATCTGGTTGCAAATTCAGTGATCAGTGACTATGGACACGATCAAGGGACACAGCCTACTTTCCTTACTAGTTGAACAAAAGGATAGCTGAAATGGCGGTGGATTTAGATTGCATCCCCAAAATCTTTAAAGGATTAACAACTTTAAAATGTGAACATGTTAAATGTTTTTCCCATTTTTCTGTAGTGAGAGTTCAGATAACAACTATTATGTCGAAGTCGAAGGGCCTTCGAGTTATCCGATCTTCGAGACAAACAGAAAAATGACTGCAAAATATGGAGAACGTGTGGTCAAGGCTAACCTCGCCCCAAAGTTGTTTTGAACGCTGATTCCACGGGTGAATAATAATTCTGTCCGTCGAAGATGCATGTAAGGACGCCAGCCTTTTTATTTATACTTTTTAGAAATGACCACGTAAATTATTAATTTTTAATTGAGAGACTTGTGTAAGTACAAGCTCATATTTCGAGATATCTGTACATACGACACATCAGAGTGTCAACGACAACGGGGTTAGACTGTAGACGAAATATGCTAAAATGGGGCACACGCGAAATACCTTCATTGCCTAGCAGATGGGTCTAAAGGTCCTCACGCGTCTTATGCACACATTCGGGTCTCCAAGCGTCTCGCAACTTCTGTATAATGTCATTATAATGTCACAGTGACACGTACGACAGCTGATACATCCACATGTGAGAGCTATGCAGTAACCGAATGGTTAACGCGTTTTCTCTCGTCAAGACGAGGATCCGGGTTCGAATCCCCACATGAGTACATTGTATGAAGCCCACTTCAGGTGTGCCCTGCCATGCTATTGATGGAATATTGCTAAAATTGGCATTAAGCCATATGAACACACATACTGATGTAAGTATGTATTTTTCAAAAATATAAGAAATAAACCTTGTGAAGATTGTAAATCTACCATATACTAGATTACGGTCCACCTCGATTTACATGTAAACGGTTGATATTTCAGAAACGCCTGTAATAAGTTTTACTGTGAGCACAATAAATACATTGAATAAATTACGTTTTTCCACAGAACATGACGGGTATTGTGAAAGACATTTTGTCGTCTCATAGAGAACGCTTCATTTCTTATCCACTCAGCAAAAAAACATTGTATTTTGTGGATAGTCTGCAGTAATGCCCCTGAGAAGGTTCTTGGACCGATTCCAAGTATGTTTGTATTTAGTGGTGTTTAAGGTCTTGGCGGAGGTACCCCGTAAATATGATCCATAATAGGATAAGGATAGATGTTACATTGGAGGAGAAGGGGTTGCTAACACTGTGCGCAATAGCCATTTGTCCGCCATTCCGGGACTTGTAAAATCTCCGACTACTAAATTTTCTTTGGACCATTTTGTAAATATATCACTTTCTCTGATTTGTTAAGTTATGAAAAACTTTTAAAGCCTGCAAGATTATGGTCAATCAAAACGTTCATCATATAAGTAGTTTAATGATAAAACCCTTGTCATGCCGACACTATTATATTCTCACCTGTTTCTGTATTCAGGATCAGTATCAGATAGAGACATGCGCTCATGCAGTCAGGGTGCACATTCGTTACCCAATGGCGAGGTGAGGTGTGATGTGCAGTGGGGATCAGTACTAGATATGGACATGCACACACACAACCAGGGTACCTTATATCTGTTATCCCATGGCGAGGTGACATGTGATGTACAATCGGGAACAGTAGTAGATGCACACACAGACAGGGTACCTTGTGATGTACAATCCAGATCAGTATTAGGTAGAGACATGCACACACATAGTCAGGGGTACATTGTATCCATTACCCCATGGCGAGGTGTGATGTACAATCCAGATCAGTATTAGGTAGAGACATGCGCACACATAGTCAGGGGTACCTTGTATCCATTACCCCATGGCGAGGTGTGATGTACAATCCAGATCAGTATTAGGTAGAGACATGCGCACACATAGTCAGGGGTACATTGTATCCATTACCCCATGGCGAGGTGTGATGTACAATCCAGATCAGTATTAGGTAGAGACATGCGCACACAAAGTCAGGGGTACCTTGTATCCATTACCCCATGGCGAGGTGTGATGTACAATCCAGATCAGTATTAGGTAGAGACATGCGCACACAGAGTCAGGGGTACATTGTATCCATTGTCCCATGGCGAGGTGTGATGTACAATCCAGATCAGTATTAGGTAGAGACATGCGCACACAGAGTCAGGGGTACATTGTATCCATTACCCCATGGCGAGGTGTGATGTACAATCCAGATCAGTATTAGGTAGAGACATGCGCACTCATAGTCAGGGGTACATTGTATCCATTACCCCATGGCGAGGTGTGATGTACAATCCAGATCAGTATTAGATAGAGACATGCGCACACATAGTCAGGGGTACATTGTATCCATTACCCCATGGCGAGGTGTGATGTACAATCCAGATCAGTATTAGATAGAGACATGCGCACACATAGTCAGGGGTACATTGTATCCATTACCCCATGGCGAGGTGTGATGTACAATCCAGATCAGTATTAGATAGAGACATGCGCACACATAGTCAGGGGTACATTGTATCCATTACCCCATGGCGAGGTGTGATGTACAATCCAGATCAGTATTAGATAGAGACATGCGCACACATAGTCAGGGGTACCTTGTATCCATTACCCCATGGCGAGGTGTGATGTACAATCCAGATCAGTATTAGGTAGAGACATGCGCATACATAGTCAGGGGTACATTGTATCCATTACACCATGGCGAGGTGTGATGTACAATCCAGATCAGTATTAGGTAGAGACATGCGCACACATAGTCAGGGGTACATTGTATCCATTACACCATGGCGAGGTGTGATGTACAATCCAGATCAGTATTAGGTAGAGACATGCGCACACATAGTCAGGGGTACATTGTATCCATTACCCCATGGCGAGGTGTGATGTACAATCCAGATCAGTATTAGATAGAGACATGCGCACACATAGTCAGGGGTACATTGTATCCATTACACCATGGCGAGGTGTGATGTACAATCCAGATCAGTATTAGATAGAGACATGCGCACACATAGTCAGGGGTACCTTGTATCCATTACCCCATGGCGAGGTGTGATGTACAATCCAGATCAGTATTAGGTAGAGACATGCGCACACATAGTCAGGGGTACATTGTATCCATTACACCATGGCGAGGTGTGATGTACAATCTAGATCAGTATTAGGTAGAGACATGCGCACACATAGTCAGGGGTACATTGTATCCATTACACCATGGCGAGGTGTGATGTACAATCCAGATCAGTATTAGGTAGAGACATACGCATACATAGTCAGGGGTACATTGTATCCATTACACCATGGCGAGGTGTGATGTACAATCCAGATCAGTATTAGATAGAGACATGCGCATACATAGTCAGGGGTACCTTGTATCCATTACACCATGGCGAGGTGTGATGTACAATCCAGATCAGTATTAGATAGAGACATGCGCACACATAGTCAGGGGTACATTGTATCCATTACACCATGGCGAGGTGTGATGTACAATCCAGATCAGTATTAGATAGAGACATGCGCATACATAGTCAGGGGTACCTTGTATCCATTACACCATGGCGAGGTGTGATGTACAATCCAGATCAGTATTAGATAGAGACATGCGCACACATAGTCAGGGGTACATTGTATCCATTACACCATGGCGAGGTGTGATGTACAATCCAGATCAGTATTAGATAGAGACATGCGCATACATAGTCAGGGGTACCTTGTATCCATTACACCATGGCGAGGTGTGATGTACAATCCAGATCAGTATTAGATAGAGACATGCGCACACATAGTCAGGGGTACCTTCTATCCATTACACCATGGCGAGGTGTGATGTACAATCCAGATCAGTATTAGATAGAGACATACGCAGACATAGTCAGGGGTACATTGTATCCATTACCCCATGGCGAGGTGTGATGTACAATCCAGATCAGTATTAGGTAGAGACATGCGCACACATAGTCAGGGGTACATTGTATCCATTACACCATGGCGAGGTGTGATGTACAATCTAGATCAGTATTAGGTAGAGACATGCGCACACATAGTCAGGGGTACATTGTATCCATTACACCATGGCGAGGTGTGATGTACAATCCAGATCAGTATTAGGTAGAGACATACGCATACATAGTCAGGGGTACATTGTATCCATTACACCATGGCGAGGTGTGATGTACAATCCAGATCAGTATTAGATAGAGACATGCGCATACATAGTCAGGGGTACCTTGTATCCATTACACCATGGCGAGGTGTGATGTACAATCCAGATCAGTATTAGATAGAGACATGCGCACACATAGTCAGGGGTAACTTGTATCCATTACACCATGGCGAGGTGTGATGTACAATCCAGATCAGTATTAGATAGAGACATACGCATACATAGTCAGGGGTACATTGTATCCATTACCCCATGGCGAGGTGTGATGTACAATCCAGATCAGTATTAGATAGAGACATACGCATACATAGTCAGGGGTACCTTGTATCCATTACCCCATGGCGAGGTGTGATGTACAATCCAGATCAGTATTAGATAGAGACATACGCACACATAGTCAGGGGTACATTGTATCCATTACACCATGGCGAGGTGTGATGTACAATCCAGATCAGTATTAGATAGAGACATGCACACACATAGTCAGGGGTACCTTGTATCCATTACACCATGGCGAGGTGTGATGTACAATCCAGATCAGTATTAGATAGAGACATACGCACACATAGTCAGGGGTACATTGTATCCATTACACCATGGCGAGGTGTGATGTACAATCCAGATCAGTATTAGATAGAGACATGCACACACATAGTCAGGGGTACATTGTATCCATTACACCATGGCGAGGTGTGATGTACAATCCAGATCAGTATTAGATAGAGACATGCACATACATAGTCAGGGGTACATTGTATCCATTACCCCATGGCGAGGTGTGATGTACAATCCAGATCAGTATTAGATAGAGACATACGCACACATAGTCAGGGGTACCTTGTATCCATTACCCCATGGCGAGGTGTGATGTACAATCCAGATCAGTATTAGATAGAGACATACGCACACATAGTCAGGGGTACCTTGTATCCATTACCCCATGGCGAGGTGTGATGTACAATCCAGATCAGTATTAGATAGAGACATACGCATACATAGTCAGGGGTACATTGTATCCATTACACCATGGCGAGGTGTGATGTACAATCCAGATCAGTATTAGATAGAGACATGCGCACACATAGTCAGGGGTACCTTGTATTCATTACACCATGGCGAGGTGTGATGTACAATCCAGATCAGTATTAGATAGAGACATACGCATACATAGTGTGATGTACAATCGGGATCAGTGTTAGCGCCCTCTGAAGGTGGAATATTATTTCAAGCGAAATCCATAGGGTTATGTCCCTTGGAGCGCTCTTTACGTATATCCTACGCATAAAGTGTGATTGAAACCAGTTCGAGAAACATCGACAACACAGCTTTCGACAGTTTTTTTCATATTTGGAGCATATGTGTACATTCCACATATGGCATGTGCTCTATATTTGAAAACCTTTCATCTGGAAAACTTAATTATCGATTTTCCCTACCATGTAATATAAAATTATGATTTATCTATATGCAAAACATAATGTTTAAAGTTTATCTACCTTGTGTCCGTTATCCTCTGGCGAGGTGACATGTGATCGGGAACAGTATCAGATGTACACACAGACAGGGTACCTTGTGATGTACATTCCGGATCAGTATTAGGTAGAGACATGCACACACGGTGTCGGGGTTACCTTGTATCAATTACAACATGGCGAGGTGGTGTGATGTACAATCCGGAACAGCATTAGATAGACATGCACACACACATCAAGGGTACCTTGTATCCATTACCCCATGGCGAGATGAGGTTTAGTGTACAATCGGGATCAGTATTAACGTCCTCTACCGGACGATTATTATTTCAAGCGAACCCCATAGAGTTATGCCCCTTGGAGCGCTCTTTACGAACATCCTACGCACACATTTTGATTGAAACCAGTTCGACAAACGACAACACCAAAATGCGACAGTTTTCGATGTTTGGAGCATATGTGCACATTCCATATATGACACGTGTTCTATGTTTGGAATCTGTTCGTCTCGAAGTTTCATTCATCGATTTCAGGCAAGTCGGATGCATAATATTTTTTGTTGTGTCAATAGGAAGCTGAAGTGAGTGGATATGCCCCAGCGTATATAATACTGGCCACATTCTTGTCAAAATGTTAGACAGTGTGCCTTTAGCCAAGTGATTAATATCATCCTTCCTCAGAAACATAAACACCAAAGTATGAAGTGTCAACAGGAGTTTACTATATGCTTTAATTACTGCATCATAGAAATGTGTGTGGTAAAAAGAACACCAACCAGTGACCATCAAGTGACCAACTAGGGCCAGATGTATTATTATACACGCAGTCGGGTCTGTCTACTTTTGATGGGTCAAAAGGCTCAGAAACATAGGAGTGGCCATGCACAAGTTTTATTCAATTACAAACCAAAGCACAACCCATTATCAAAACTTAAGTCATTTGTTGGTGTATGAGAGAATGCTATATACTGTGGTACAGTTAATTTCAGAAAAAGACTGTACTTAATCCTTTGTTAATCCCCAGTTAGTTAACCACGTGTGACTGCTTCACAGTGAGGCACCCCTGTTGAAGGGGCCTACATAAATACTTCGACTTATCCGAGGTTCAAAACAACCATAAAACGATGACTAAGTGGAAAATACTGGGAGAGAGCTTTCGGTTCTTGACACAAGGGTGTTTGGTTGTACATATACTGGCTTCCATGATGCCACACCTATTTCCGGGTGAAACGTCTTGATGCTCCTTACAGCTTGCATCACTGAGACACGATGTCATCTTTTGCCGTGCCCCTAACCATCTATCGCAGACCTAAATGTAGGACCGGTTTTGCTGCTAAGTTTCCTACATAAGCTGGATGGACTGTTAGAAAAACATTTGGATCTCTATCAGTTTCACTTGGGATGAGGTTTCATATTGGTAAATATTGGATCAGCCAGATAGTGTGTTATATGGAGGAGGGTAGCGGAAAGGGGGGGGGGGGGGGGGAGAGGAAGCTAGCCTGCACCCACCTTGGTCATATAATCCACTTGCAACTGAGGTCGAGCCACTTTTCTGTGGTTCATATTACGTAACTCTGCTTCCTGCTTGAAATTTCATTGCCACAAAAGGCGACTATGCATGTCGTAAGAGGCGACTAACAGGATCGATTGGTCAGGCTCGCTGACGTGGTTGACACATGTCATTGGTTCCCAATTGCGCAGATCGATGCTCATGTTGTTGATCACTGGATTGTCTGGTCCAGGCTCGATTCTTTACAGACCGCCACCATATAGCTTGAATATTGCTGAGTGCGGCGTGAAACTAAACTCACTTACTCACATGAAATTTCAACAGGATTATGTCGCCTCTTCAGCTGGTGGTTGTTCGACAATAGCGGTTATAAAAGGGTTGCCAGCAGAGAGGGGGCGTACCTTCAACTATCCGTTGATCCGTTGATCACACCATTCGTACAACAAACAAGCCACTTTTTGTCACATACACTTAGAAACTTTTGTCGACAAGCTACCGATGGCATACCAGAAATATGGTTTCGTTGTGTAGAGGTTTAGTTAGTGTCTGAATGTAGAAGGTGTTTATTTGGGGAAAGAGAGAGGGAGTGTTGATAAGACATATTAGACAAGCTCTAGAATAACGATTCCCATTTCTGAAATATTTCCTCAAAACACTGGTTGGTAATAATGATTTTGATAACTAATTTGGGCGAAAATGTGCGTGTAGTCTACAGACTCTGCGTTATAAATGACTTCAACTTTACACATAAATGCGTCCCTGATTCCAAGATATATTTGTTTCAATTTGTCCAGCACACACAATAGCAGTTGTAGCTACGGAGTGTAAGCCTAAACGTATACGTCACTGGCAACTGAACCTAGACCACTTCGTTGGTCTTCATATTATGTTAACTCTGCTTCCTGTTTGAGTTCCCAGCAGGAAGTAGAGGCTGTCATTTTAGCTGGCGGTTGTTCACCAGTTCATGGTAGTATTTCCCAGCAATGAGTTGTCTTAAAACACTGGTTGCTGATGACGATACTGATATAGAGGCGGTAAGAGATTTTGGAAAAGCTGTAGTATAAAGATTCCCATTTCTGAAATATTTCTGAAATATTAAAAAAAATTCTCCCAAATGCCAAAACAACTCACTGTGTCAAACATTTCATATACAATCTGTTGGATCTGTTGCAGGCCCCCCTAAGTAATTGAAGGAATTACAGCAAATTTGAAGGAATTGCATCTCAAATGTAAACAAACGCAGCCCACTCGCGAAACAATTGCAGCGATATCGGTAATTTAGCGGTAATAACAGAAATACATCGGCCCTATCGGAAGCAATGTCGGTAATACTGGAAACACGATCGGCCATCTTCGGAGATTTTTCGGTCGCGAGCGGAAACTCACGCAGCAAAACATGGCGTCGTTGGAAAAAGCACCCGTCTCGGTGAGATTTGTTTTTAGTTTCTACTATTACATTTTTATACTTATCCATCTTTGACCACCCGTGTTGAATGCGTTTAGGTATGAGGTGTTGTCGGGGTAATAGCTTATGTTTTTAGGAAAGGATAGTCACTCTAGGAGAGCGTCACAAGTCATGCCCCTGTAGTTTGTTTACATCTGAACATCGAAGTCGTGCCGATGATTACGAATGTGCGCCGGATATAACATCATTTTTTTTGTAAAATGTGTTTAAATTTGTCAATTGCACTTCGTAGCAAGAAAAATTATGGCTCATAAACTTCTTCATGGCGCACGTTCATGATGTTCGTAATCATCGGCACGACTTCGATGTTCAGATGTAAACAATCTCCAGGGGCATGACTTGTGACACTCTTCTGCAGTGACAATCTTTTCCTAAAAACATAAGCTATTACCCCGACAACACCTCATACCTAAACGCATTCAACACGGGTGGTCCAAGATGGATAAGTATGAAAATGTAATAGTAGGAACTAAAAACAAATCTCACCGAGAGGGGTGCTTCTTCCAACGACGCCATGTTTTGCTGCGTGAGTTTCCGCTCGCGACCGAAAAATCTCCGAAGATGGCCGATCGTGTTTCCAGTATTACCGACATTGCTTCCGATAGGGCCGATGTGTTTCTGTTATTACCGTTAAACTACCGATATCGCTGCAATTGTTTCGCGAGTGGGCTGCGTTTGTTTACATTTGAGATGCAATTCCTTCAAATTTGCTGTAATTCCTTCAATTACTTAGGGGGGCCTGTGTTGGGAGGAGGGAGGGGTGATGGGTAAACGGAATAAAGGCGGTAAGACATTTTGAATTCCCATTTTTGAAATATGTCCTCTAAATTAAAAAAATCCCCCAAATGCCAAAACAATTCTTTAGATCAAACATTTTATATACAATTCCTCTGTTGGAACTGTTAACGCATAGACATATAGTTTTATCAAACTGTTTGTATAAATTCAATAATCTCGTTATTTCAAGTATTCTGGGGTTAGTAACGCTGTTACGTGTGCATTTAGTCTTACCAACTCTAGCACAAATGGCATTGCATGAGCACGTCAGTCTAATAGTCTCATCTGTGCTGATCTGTGTTTAAATCGTTCTAATCAACAGCACTACAAACTTGTGTAAATGAACATCAAAAGGAAACAAACCATACCCACCTTGCAGCTTCAGAGACGGTGTAGACTGCAGGGGTGTCGCTGACTTGTGAGAACAGCCCGGTGAAAACTCCCAACAGCGTTTTTAACATGTGATGTCAGCTTCCGCCCAGAACCATTGGTCTTTTCCCGTCGGTGCCGGGGACCAGTGCTCTTAGACATAACGATAGAAGTAGCTATGTTTCCTGACCACAAAACTGTGTTAGTGCCTTGTTCGTGAATAATACTCAAAGGTTTATTTTCATAGTCGCAGTGCAAAGAGCAAGAGTGGATTTCTCTACAAACCTATGCATGTGTTTGAGACAACAATGTGGACGGGCTGAGCTGGTAGAATAGCGGGTGGGGTGGAGTTGGTTCGCGTCAGACTTGCTGGCTTGGCCGAATGTTTGTTGCCATATCAATATATATTTAACGATCTTCATGTCATTGAATTGTATAGCGAATGCTGTCGTGATACTGTAATACTGCTGCAGCGAAGTGACACCTACAGGAACGTCAATGTCGGTGCGTTATTGAAACCTAATGGTTTAACTAAAGCGTCCGCTCGTCACGCTGAAGATCCGGGTTCGATTCCCCATATGGGTATACATACATGAAACCCATTTCTAATGTCCTCCGCCGTGACATTGCAATAATTTTGCTAAAAGCGGCGTAAAACCATACTCATTCATGCACTCACTGCCACGTAAGAATAGTTTTAAGCCATTTTTGTTCGGTATTCCAACAACATTACTGCGAGGAAGGCCACACATTTTGTTCCAGTTTAACATCTTTGGAATTGGTGAGGTCGCCCAAACCCCGAAAACCCGGGTTCAATTCCCCACCTGGGTACAACGTATGAAACTAACTTCTGATGTTGCCGTCATATTGTTGAAATAACACTGTAATTAGCGTAAAACTTCACTTACTAGCATCCTGAACGTCCGTCCTGAATGGACTAACACGCTTGTGACTTCCTGAGTGAGAAACGCAATGCAGCATACAAGAAACGTGAAATATTATGACATGCGATAACATCGACGTGCGATGAGTGAGTGAGTTGAGTTTTACGCCGCTATATCCCAGCTATATGGCGGCGGTCTGTAAATAATCGAGTCTGGACCAGACAGTCCAGTGATCAACAACATGACCATCGAGCTGCGCAATTGGGAACCGATGACATGTGTCAATCAAGTCAGCGAGCCTGACCACCCGATCCTGTTACTCGCCTCTTACGACAAGCAGAGTCGCCTTTAATGGCAAGCATGGGTTGTTGAAGGCCTATTCTACCCGAGACCTTCACGGGTCGACGTGCGATGAATATCAATGAGCCGTCAAAATATAGACAGTTTTCATGCACAGTTTATGATATCGGTTGACTACATGGGTGCTACACGATCCTGTAATTATCCTAATGAGTATTTCATGGCACAAGGAGATTAGTCGTCTAAAATTATAGCATCCTCTCAAGGTAAGTAGGATCAATATTGAAGTCAAGTTTCAACCCTTCCCAAACTACGCTAGGATTACGACATTCTATTTTGACTGGTGTTTGACGCTTTATAAATAATCAGTACATGATAAAAGTTGCGTTGGTTATGTGTTTGTTCTGGAGACAATGGGTCATTTAATGACAAAAGAAATGTCATTTCTAAAGTTATTTACCATGGCTTCATCATTTCTCTATGTTATTATGTTATGTTAGTCAGCAAAATTGAATGATATATTATTTGATGCAACAAATAGTCCACATTAGTGAATGTAGAGTTAGGGTACTGCGAGAGTCCATACAAACCGACCTCTATTGCTTTCCCAAGGTGCACTCGTGATCTGACTTGGAGGCCCTGTAGAAAGTACAAAATGTTGTTTACAACACGGTTTCTCATTTAAAATGAATGTAACGAAATACGGTTAAAACGAACAGTTACTAGTGGTCCCGTTTAGTTCGTTATAACCGGTGTTTATTAACTTCACACTGGGAGTCATGTACTCTGTTCCCCTATAGTGGTCAATTTCACTTCGTTATAACCGGTGTTCATTCACTTCACACTGGACGTCATATACTCTATTCTCCTATAGTGGTCCCTTTCAGTTCGTTATAACCGGTGTTTATTCACACTGGGGAGTCATATACTCTGTTCTCCTATAGTGGTCCCTTTCAGTTCGTTATAACCGGTGTTTATTCACACTGGGGAGTCATATACTCTGTTCCTCTATAGTGGTGCAGTTGATAAACACAAGTAAGTCACATATTCTGTTCACTTATAACACTCGGTCCTCAGTTCCTTCATCCAGGCCAGTCAACACTACGGGGTTGTCAGCTGCGAACTTGGACGGATTCCGTTCCCTCCTCTGACAACGTTTACAAGAGATGTCAGTATTATATGAGGGAGATATGGGGAGGAAAACACAACAGCGGAGCTTGCTGATGAGCGAGGAGATATATGGCAACTTGTAGGGGTCATCTGTAGTCACATCATGACTCACTATTCCTGACGACCTGTCGCGCCCTTTGGAGAGGCCTCTTATTTCTGGCGTACCTGGAGTACAATAAGAAATTAGCTTATAAAGAACTCACTAATGACGAACTGACGAATGTAACTTTCCTTTCGAGCTTGTTGTCACTTACTGTATATTTCAGTTGAAACGCGTATAACGATCAATGTTTTAAAACGAACTAAAATTAGTGGTCCATATAAGTTCGTGATATATCTCTATATCGATCTTCAATATTTTAGCAAATGAAAGTGGTTTTCTATATTTTACTGTAATTTTGATGTCTACACTACAAGTAATACGATCTTTAACCGCCGTGTTGTGATAAGACAAACAGTTTTGAAAGTTGATGTAATTACTTCGTGTTACTCCTTCACGTTATTCAGCATTAGACTCGCAGACTCATGTATCACGTGTAAGAACACAGCTTAAGGTTGTGGAAGAAAAGCTGTAAAAGTAATCGACTCCTTCCCCACTAACACCGATAACCCGGCCATGTATTTGTTAGTGGGTATTATTCCTGCTATATTTAGTGATTGATGTCATGAGCAACGGTCCATGATGTCAGGTCACGATGGAGCAAATAACGAATCCGCAGGTTTCCTTCAAAATGAGAATAGAAACAGATGCAAAACAACAACCCCCCAAAAAATAATAATGATAAAAAACATACAAAAAAACAACACCAACAACAATAACAAAAAACACACGCAAAAAAAAAAAAAAAAAAAAAATACAACAAAAATCCCCCCAAACACAACAGGGTCTTACTGAGTAGTGAGTTTGCGCCGCTATTAGCATTATTCGTATCCACGTTGGTAATCGAGCTCGGATCTTAGACGTGACGAGCGGACGCTTTTACCATTAGACTATTGCAGGGTCTTACCTGGAGCTAGATTATCAAGGGTGAAACCGACAAAAGTCGACACAAACATAGGATTGGACAGCAGAATGACGATGACCTGGTCAAGTTCTTTTATTCCTGGAGCGGAAAGCGCAGACCTTCATCATGATGACAAATATGTGGATCAGTGATCTTCATATGGGTGGAAGTTGCAACTAATGTACTGCATGACAAGTATTAGATAGGCCAGCGCAGGGAACGCGTTTGTGACAAGCAGGCGGTGCAAGTAATTGTTCCCATGTATGCAAATTGGGGTAATTTGTCAGGTCGTGGCTCATCTAATATTTGTCAAGCAGAAAGTCTTTGACCCTTACAACATCAGTGAAACACACAAGCAAAGAAAGCTCGCCTATCTTTATGTATGTTTCTCATCTCCAACCTAAGCCGATGGCGAATATATTCTACAAAAATATGAAATAAAACAAAGTAACTTCAGATGGCATAGTATCCTCTTACAATCAATACCTAATGTTGATCGAGTCTTTTTGCTTCGGATTTATTTACTCAGTGTAGACGAAGACTAGTCCATGGGAAGACTATTGTTTAGTCCCATTAGGGGATAAATTTCCACATTTCCTCGTCATTTTTATAAAAGGTATTGCTCGTGACAAAGTGACAAAGCTAGAACCATAATCAGATCATATTAGAAATTCGAACTGGAACCTTTAAATTGCATTGACAAGTTAGGTTATTGTCTACAGTAACAAGTGCTAACAACTCTAACTAACTCTCTCTGAAGGTTTTCTGGCGTGTACCTGTATTAATGGAGTTGTCGTTCTTGGCCACCCAGTCCGGCAGCAGCAGGCCAAGAGCCAAAGAGAGCCCTATGACCATCAGATTCCGGGAGGATGAAAGATTCACCGATCGGAACATGGACACGCCCACGGCAGGAACCATGCCTACAGTCACCAAGCCGAATCCACCAATCACAGGGTCGGGAATAAGAGAAAAGACTGCTCCGAACTTGCCAATGAAGCCCATTAGGATGGTAAGGAAGGCAGCCGTCACGAACACAGCTCGACTGGCTACCTACGGAAGATACACCTTACTGTTAGAAGTGAACACTTACGGCCTAATCGTAACGTGTACAACATCAATATATTTTAGAAATTTCTCAGTGAAGCCCGGAAAGTGACGGTGGTTGAGTCTTTCCAAATTTCTACATTTTCTACAGTGAAACTGCGTTGCCCCATTTCAGAATTTGCAGTTATTTCCTTTTCAGGAAGGTTTCAACATCAAATGAATTTCTTACAAAAGATGCTTGCTTGTTTTACCTTCCGGGTAATACATAGTTATGAGACTTTGTAATGATGTGACCATATTTCCACAAGTTTCGTCAAAGTAATAGCCCCCGAAGTTCACAAACATATTTTATTTGCATTTTCTAATATATATAATTGTCAGCATTTATTTTTTGTGACAGCTTATACACAACCTTGTGAGTGACCACTGTTTCAGTACCTAAGGTAACCCTAGCGCTATGTTTAAGACTGGGAGTTAAGCTTAGCCTTATTGAAGGTTACTTCGTGAAAGAAGCACCAGGAGTCCTAATCATGGAAGTATTTCTATTGATCACAGACCATGAGTATCACCACGCGACTGAATCTTACCTTTGTGACGGCGATAACGCTAACACTCTCTAAGAACACAACACTTGCACACACGCCTCCCAGCATACCGCTGACTGCCCCAGACAACCCGTCCACTGCCATACCTCTGTTGATGGCGTGAGGGGGTGGGGGAGGAGCTTCTGTTCCTAGAGCAACTGTTTGATAGACGCCAGGAAGCAGAATCACAACTGTCATCGTGATGGTCAACATGGACACATAGCCCGAGCTACTTATAGTTGGTGGCCCATATTTGACTGCAAATGCAAAACACATATGAATCATATTTCAGTCAACTCTCAGAGCCAATAATTCAAAGATGATTGCTTTCTGCTCAGTCCGTTTTACGTATCGCGATAATTTAATTTTAGAGGATGGTAATTTGAATGCTTTGAAAGATTTAATAGTACACCTGTTTTTAGTCTTCAGGATGCCTGTTGTACAAAGCGATCTCCGTGCTGATGTGATCGTAATTCCTACACATTAATATAGTCTTTGGAAAATCGCGAGGTATTTATTATCTATTATTAGTTCTACCCACATGGTAAAGGGATGTAAAACCATCCTGCGTCATGGACAGCACTCATTCTGACATCTGTTCTAGCCATGTGACCATGTATAGTGGAGTTGCTGGGTAACGTGTCTGTCACAGTCAGCACGTGACATACGACGCAGGATGCCACCATTGCTAAAAGTATCTGTTGACAAAACATTAGTAAAACCCGTTGATAATATCAGTCTGTCCATTTCAATGACAGTCAATGAATGTGACGATAAAGCAGCCAGCTGTGCTAATGGCAATTGATTTGAGAAGAGAAATCAATGTCGAATCTTTTGTGTTTGTGATTATAAGATTAAGGATACAACAGGTAAATACATATTAACTTGAAGAATGTCCTTCCAAGATGACAGTGTAAACGAATTATTGTGAAGTTATACATTCCATATTTGCTTGAGCGTTATTTCTTCCAGTTTTTTTATGTGAGAGTCAGTAATGTATTTATTGTTTACATATGTTTGGCCAAACACTCACAGGATTGAGCTGAAACAAAGGGTACCGAATAACGGAACACTTCTTCTTTCCAGTACACACTGGAAACGGAAGTTTCACCTTCACAAGAAACAGCGATGACAGTAGGATGAGAAATATTGACCTGGTGAATGATAAAATATACAGTGCAATCATATAATACAGAAATTTTACATGTATGTGATGCAAAGTTGCAACTGCTGACAACTGAGTTGATTTTCGCCCTCTTAATCATTTTGTGCCAGAGAGGAACCTTTGCTGGAAACCAACACACACGCACATATATCAAGGACACATATAGTCACCGATGGTCAAATTATGCGAACTCGACATAAAGATCCTTTCACCGCGAGTAAAAGGAATTCAGCTAGAGTGGGTTCGAATCAAAGGCGCCCATGGCCTGATTCTTGGATCGTCCGCACCATAATCATGATCGATACTTACACTATAGTGGATAACAGCTGTGGCCTGCCTTATATTAGCCTTTACGATTGGGAGGTTAGGTGTTACTGTTAGTCCAGTGTTAAAACGTTCGCTCGTCATGCAGAAGACTCGGTTCCCCTCATGGGTAGAATGTGTCAATCCCTGTCCTGGTGTCCCTGCCGTGATGTTGCTGGAATATTGCTAAACGCGGCGTAAAACTAAACTCAGTCACTCTTTATGAATGCTAAGCCATCATGATAGGTAGAAACTGTCTGAAATATTCTGGTCTAAGAGGACAAAGCTCATATATATATATATATATATATATATATATTCACTCAGTAGGACAACTACCATCGTCTGGTGACACGTAGTACAAGCTACAAGCTACAAAACTACAAGCTACAAGACTGCAAGACTACAAGCTTCCCCTGTCTCCAAACACTGATGGTCACGGATGATCACCCATATTAATCTACATTACATACATGACTAGGGGTAACGAGGATCACTTACTGTACACCCTTACTACTTACATGCTGGCGATGCCCCAGTGCTGTTCACACAGTGGTATCATGTACCCGCAGAGCGTCAACCCCATGGTCGTCACACATGGCGCTACTGTCAGCGGCCCAATGAACTTCATTATGAAACCAAAGATTCCAGAGACGCCAAGAAGAAACTGAGTTCCAGATGCCAGCATCAGGTTACCCTGGATCTGAATACGACAATATGTTCAACGAATTTTGTCATTTTTCTACGCTTATCCTTTCTCCCACTGTGTATTTCTCCTTCTACCGATTCCCATATTAATTACAGTGGTGTCTAATAGGCTTACGAGGCGAAAACAAATTGTCAAACTACCTCTCCTTGTGTCATTCAGTATATTATAGCTGGGGGTCGCTTTGACGTCCTCCGCAAAGTCAGACCTTGAGTCTGATCATCTTGTTGTGGCATCATTGCAGTCGTGTTTCATGATGGTTCCAGCGTGTTTCAGCTGCCAGGGTTCACAGAATCTCGGGAGGGTTATGAGTTGTCACACATTTCTTTCTTCACGCTGTCTCGGTTCCCAATTGCGCACATCGAAGCTCATGTTGTTGATCACTGGACTGTCTGGTCCAGACTCGATTATTTACAGACCGCCGCCATATAGCTGGAATATTGCTGAGTGCGGCGTAAAACCAAACTCACTCACTCTTCACGCTGTCGGTTTTTTTCCTTTTTGCATTCTAAAATAAGTCACTCGACCGCAAAAACACGTGCCTAGGACATAAAGGATTCCAGGATTTCCCTTGCCCAGATCTTTTCTCCTTGCAGTAAGTCTAACCGGAATTGTGCACCCTCTTTCCTAGTGTGGAAAAAGTCAAGCGTGAGATTTTACAATACGTAGCGCTAGCGTTTTTCGAAGACTTATCCCATTATTTCATATCCACTGCGCCATATTTAAGCCTGGTTGCAATTTGAAGGGATATGAGAGACGGAGGAAGGTCAGGGAAACAATAGGTCATATGACACAGGAGATGGAACAGCTTAGTCGGCTGAATAGAAAGGACAGGTAGTCTCTCAGGGGAGGCGGGTTATTTATGTTGGAAACAAGTCAGAACATGTCTTCACTCACATACTGAGGAAGAAGGATTCATGCACAGTGTGAGATAGAATAGGTGTTCTTAAATATAAAATTTAATGTAACATCAATAATCAATGGAGTTTGAAAAAGAGATGTTAATATTAAGAATCAGGTACCTTTTTCCAATTCACTCATATCGAATTTCTTCTTTGAAGCAATATCTCATTTTCTTCAATTTCATTCAAAAGTTTGAAAAGACTTAATAACATGCACTGAACTTATTCCGTTTCATGTTGCAATATCAAAGACATTTGTAAAACCTCTCTCAGCCGTATCTTCCAAGTTGATGTCCCGTTTCCTTCAACGTGTTCCTGCAGTGACTCTGTGGAAAAGAAACACCTCCAGGTGACATTCTGCATAAGATTATATGAGTGCTTTTAACTGAAAATTTCTTTAGTGTCTTTGGGGAGAACTAAGCACTTTAAAATTCAAGCATTTTGTATCCCCTTTGAACATGAACGTGTTTGTTGGAATGCTGTTTCTACAGGAAAACCAATCACATACGGTATAAAAATAGTAAAGTTTTATGTGTGGTATCTGCGGGCCCCTGATTAACAAATGGGCGTTGTTCTTTGAAGCAATATCTCATTTTGTCAATACACTGTGTGAACGTTTACCATCTGACCAGTTGGGGTCACTCAGGGTGGCAGTGATAGCGATGATGAATGCATTGTTGGGTCCCTGGACAAGTGGGAGTCTGAAACAGGAAGAATACCAACGTGAACATCATCAGAAAGGATGATGGAAGCAATGACGTCTACATATCCCGTTGCCTTAGACAGCCTTACATCTTCAAATACTTCCAGCGGAATTTGGGAAATGTATTGTGGATGCTAATGCCAGAAAACCTTATAGTTCCATGATAACGATCTGGACATCTTTGGGCTTTCTTTCATCTAATCTCCACATCCCTTCCCTCTTTGTTTAGCTTAGGCGTTAACTGCAGGACATTTTTTTTCTAATTAAATGGACCAGTGAAGGTCCCGGGGTAGAATAGAGGCGACTAACGGGATCGGGTGGTCAGGCTCCCTGACTTGGTAGATTGATGCTCATGTTGAACACTGGACTGTCTGGTTCAGACTCAATTCTTTACAGACCACCCCCGTATAACTGGAATATTGCGGAGTGTGGCGTAAAACTCAACTCACTCACTCACTCTAATTAAATGAGTCAAATTCTAACCTAGCTCTGAGAAACATAGTACGTTGTCGCATTATGTATTTGGTTGTCTGTATATGTTTTGTATTTACTATGTCACACAGTACATGAATGTTAATTCCGACGTGAAATTGATAATGTTTATACAGTTTCTGTTGCTGTGTGGAACTTCATGCCCAAGTGTGATAAAAAGACAACCTCACTGCTGCAAACATCAGAAGAGACCGGTGATGGTCATCTACATTTAACGTAGCAAGGCAACTGGGTCTACGACGTGTGTGCGACCCTTAAACCCTGGTGATGTTCAATGCAATCCTATGGCGTCGGAGACATTAATAGTTCCATTGTGTTATTTGTTAAAGGTCACATGCAACGTAAAACACAACTTTGCAGATTTCGGTATGCACTTACCGAAACAAATCATCAAAAATGCCAATTTAACCTATAAAGTTGAAAAAAAACGCGATGAAAAAAGCCCGCGAAATCGCAGTTCAAACGATTCAATAAATTTCCCCCAGCGCTGGGGGAAAAGTGGTTTCAACAGCTATGCTGTGCTGCCCTCATAACGCATGCACAGTGAATAGGTTCGCGGGACTTCAAACATTATGCCTGCACGGTGTATAAGGTCATGAGCATAAAAAACATGTAGACTGTGATAAGCAGACTCTGTCACTGAGAAAACGCAGTGTCTGGTTTATTGACACTTATATGTCTGCCTGTCTGTCTGCTAGTGGCAATATGCATTGCACAGCTTCAATCACTGACCACATGCAATTAACACCTATCGGGATTATACGCCATAAACAAAGAGCCGGTTAAGCATATGTTAAAGGTCACATGCAACGTAAAACACAACTTTGCAGATCCTGGTACCTTTCGGTATGCACTTACCGAAACAAATCATCAAAAATGCCAATTCAACCTATAAAGTTGAAAAAACGCGATGAAAAAAAAGCCCGCGAAATCGGAGTTCAGACGTTTCACTAAATTCCCCCCAGCGCTGGGGGGAAAACTGGTTTCAACAGCTGTGCTGCGCTGCGTCCACAACGCATGCGCAGTGAATAGGTTCGCGGAGCTTGGCACAGTATGCATGCCCAGAGTCTGAGGTCGTGAGCAGTAGTCTAATCTTGGTTGTGTACACACACAAGTAAATAATCTACTCGTTACGTGAAAAAACTTGTTGATTGTGGTAAGCAGTCTCTGTCACAGAGAAAGCTCAGTGTCTGGTTTATTCACACCTATATGTCTGCCTGCCTGTCTGCTAAAGCAGGGAGCCTATATATCAGTTATAGAGTATCCCTGGCTAAAGACAACATGCAATACACAGCTTCAATCATTGATCACGTACAATTTGAACTTAACACCTATCAGACTATACGACATAAAGAAAATAAGTTGATTTATGACTCGTGCACCCGAGTCCCGTGTCTGCCACATTATGTAATTAGGCACGTGTGATACACATGACATGTTTTTATGTCTGTGGGTTGCAAACAAACTACATTCATTTTTTTCGGATGACTGGATCTGACGGAAACTGGTGCAAACTCCTGTCAGTTTCAAGTCCTACTTTGTACTTGGACAAATGACAGATTCCAGCCACGCACTAGTTTACCATCTCTTCTGACATGAGTTTTCATTGGATCTAGCGCAAATTCAGAGAACATGTATTTTCCAAACCCAACATCTCTATATACATTCTTCATGGATACCGACTTCTTTTAGTGTATATGATTTTGTTTGACAACAGTATATGAATCCATACTGATCATCCATCAAGTACACAAAAAGAAGTTGTTATCCATAAAGAATCTTACTTTCTTGTGACTCGCCATACTTCTAAAATGCCCATCAAACAGATCATCTTTCTGTACACACAATGAACCCTCAGCATGTCAGCAAATGGAACAGCCAATCGGAAGCCGTCGTTACACTTGAGTGCATATCCACCCGCTATGACTGGGTTCGGTCTCCCGCAGGCTTCGTTTCGAGGGAAGTAAGCCCAAGTACAAAATATTGCACTTTTGAATCGCGATTGTACGCTTAGAATTTTGTTTATTTTTTTTTTTCAAAAGCAGCAATGTATATTATATGTCATGAATAAGTGATAAATGTGTTTTAATTATGTTTGATTTTTTGGTTGCATGTGACCTTTAAATGAACCAATGACCAGGGATACTCTATAACAGGGATTGGTCACTCGCTTGCTTTCCTTACCATTTGTACTAATTAACGTGTGCCTCGTCATGCTCCACTGCACACGTCGACTTGGTTTGTTCTCAGCGCAAATCGACTGCGCTTAACAGTATTTCAACCAGTTTACTGTCGGAAACTATCGGCATCTCCCGGAGTAATACTCGGTAAATTGGAGTAGGCTCCCCTGAATGTTGTCACAACAAGCTGGTTACACTTCCTGTCGCCGAATGATGCATGTGTGGATTAATGAGAGGACTTGAGAATGTGTTTACACATTGCTTTGTTCAAAGACTCTGTGACAATTTTGATACAGCGTTCGAAACGATCGCCAGCCCAGAGGCCCAGCGTCGGTTGTTAATGTATCAGGCCAACAGTTTCAGTTATCTGCAGGCCCTTGTGGTCTTCTGTCAATTAGATCTCATTTCTTTTCAACTAGCATCTTGCCCATAATTTGTATTAATGTTCAGGAATTATCCTTGATCCCTCATGTTAGGATAACTTCCAGTTTCACTTCATAGTATTATATATTCAGTGCCGCATAGGAATGTCAGCAGTCTATAACTAATGTAAACTTCTCTGTGCTCCATACACTTCACTAATGGATTTTGTAGGGACTGTGAAACTCTCTACAATGAAGACTATTTTGTTTTTATTGGTTTGATTTCAACAAAATGGGTATGCAGACTTTAAAGACTGCAAGTGGCAGCAAGCCCTGATGGCCAAATGGCAAACTAAAGGTTATTATGTTATTATATGTATTTGAAATGATCTGTTACACGATTAAAATGTCTCATTATGTTTCAGTGGTTTTCTGTTTGTATGGAATGCTTAGGCTGCATAAAAATATGTTTCTCGGGCACATTCTTTTCAAAAGTGACGAGTAAGACTTTGATGAAAAAATGTGACGAGGGAGGAACACATTTTTATTTCTTTTTCCTTCAGGAATACAGTTTGGGAAGTTAAGCAAATGTTAATGAGTTGTAGATTCAGTCACTTTCATTCTTACAGACACTCAGTCTATGATGGACAAATGGACGGTCGTGGCAAAGTCGAAATTATTTTTTTAAGAGGGCAGTTAATGAAGATGACCAGATGTCTTCCTGCATGTGCGCAATTGCATGGATACTGACAGAATGTCAACTGACACAGTCACTCCCCCCTAAAAAACAGAAAGTTTAAAACCATCACAAAGCGTTAAAAAGTCCTTTGCAGTTTTGTCAAATATCAACAATAGTTTCAGAACTAAAACATTCAAGCATCAAAGGCATCCATGGCAGATTAGAACAGATCAGATATGTCATACCTCACACTTTCACCAGATAGAATATTCCCCTCAATACTTAGAGGTGTATTTGAAAGAAATGAATTTTAGGACGACTAAACACATTCAAACATTGGCTTGTAGTAATGAGTGATCAGATCAGATCAGATCAACGATATGTCATATTTTTCACACACATGAAATACTTGTGAATATATACACCCTACCAATTATTTTTTTAATTCATAAAATCATCACTATTACTTCCAAACACCTCTCACCAGATGGAACTTTTTTCCCTAACAGAAATTAAAGGTGTGTGTGAAAGACGTTTTTTGAGCAATAACTAGAAACACTCAAAAAATGCTGTGTAGTATTTCAATGGCGGATCAGAACAGATCAGCGAGATGACACGTTTTTCACACACCTCAAATACATCCTAACAATATGTTTAGATTATCAAATTATAAATATTACCTGCAAACACCTTTCGGGTCATAGTATATTCCCCTCATAAATATTTAAGGTGCATGTGAAAGAGGTTTTGGAGCAATAACTAGAAACACTCAAAGTTATACTATTTCAATGGCGGATCAGAACAGATCCGCGAGATGGCACATTTTTCAACACCTCAAAAACACCCTACCGATTTTTTTTAAATTATAGAATTAGCACTATTACTTCTAAACACCTTTCACTAGATGGTATGTTCCCCTAATGGAAATTAAAGGTGTATGTGAATGAAGTTTTTGAAGCTGAAACAAAACCACTCAAACAACGCCGTGCAATATTTCAATGGCGGATCGGATCAGGTCGGCGAGATGGCACATATTTCACACACCTCAAGTACGTCCTAACAATTTATTTTAGATTATGAAACTATCACTATTACCAGCAAACACCTTTCGCCTGATGGTAAATTCCCCTCATAAAAATTAAAGGTGTATGTGAATGACGGTGTTGAGCAATATCTAGACACACTTCAAACAACGGCGTGTAGTATTTCAATGGCGCATCAGATCAGATCGGCGATCTGCCACATTTTTCACACACCCCAATTAAACCCCAACATGTTTTTAAGTCACAAAACTATCACTATTGCTTGCAGATACCTTTCAACTAAAGGTATAATTTCCTGCTAAAACATAAAGGAATGTGTGAAAGAAGCTTTTATTGACGAAACTCAGTCTATCTTCGCTGTGTACCGATAATTGAAGCCAGAGAGTTACAAGATGCCGACTTGAAACTTTACTACAAACATATTTTCTTATACTGACACTAATTACAAATATGTGACTAGAACTGAAGTAACAGAACAGGTGACTTATGTTCTACGTGTAGGTTCCGAGTTGTCACAACACTCAGCGAATGTAATCAGCTGTTGAAAATGAACCGAGCTCAATCTCAAATACTAAGCTGCCACCATATTGTCTCCACTGGTCACGTGACAAAGCGAGACATACGTTCAGCGGTTTTTCGAGGAGTTTCCCCTCCCCTCTCTATATAGGCTCCCTGCAATGACCAATGACAAAAGGTTCGTTACACATGAGCGCACATCACCGTGTCTGACTGGGTTCGGTATCGAGGCTGCTTCGTTTCGAGGGAGGTAAACGAAAGTACAAATTATTGCACTACTGATTTGCGATTATACGCTTGTACTTTTGTTTATTTCTTTTTCTCTTAATCAGTAATGCATATTATTTATCATGAATAAATGATAACTGTGTTTTAATTATGTTTGATTTTTGGGTTGCAAGTGACCTTTAAACGATATAGTATTGAACTTCACTGCTGCGATCGAGACACTGAACCCATTTGGAGAACTGCACTTTGACGGTGGTTAGAATTGGTCGAGTGAAGTCAGTAACCAATCGCCTACCTCTTCTTTAGTTACTGCCTAGTGAAACAGATGCACATACCTGCATCCAAAACATATCTGCAACAGGCTGCCCAACCCGGAAGCGAACAAGCACAGACTCAGCATTTCTGACCTCACTTCCGGTAGATCATCAGCTCCAATTCGGTTGGTTATCAACACAGCAGTTGACAAAGCTCCGGTTATTCCAAGCAGCGCTTGCTGGGTTGTGAAACAGAGGTATGAATTGCAAGCACCTATCTAAGAGAAATGCTTGAAAAATTCTAAATGATTCAAGAAATACTAAACTGAGAGAACGGTTGCCAGATTCACATTTGTGTGATACCTTCTGTTACAGATGCTCTGGACTCACACTGGATGTGTTAAATGTTTTGTAATATTTTTTAAACTCCGTACTCAGCAATATTCTAGCTGTATGGCGGTGATCAGTAAAAAGTCAGGTAAGTAGGTCAGCGATTAATATCATGAGCATCGATGTACATGCTGAGGACCGAATTCTTACAGTTATTTTCATCAATGCATGTATTTCATTGTTACTACAACCTCTATTAATCAGGTTCAGGTATGTTCAGGACGGGACAATATCGCTGGAATACTGCTTACTGCGGCGCAAAAAAATGGCCTCAGGAGGACCTGATCACAAATTCTTTACCTGAATTCCATAGATGGGCCAGAACGCAGGTGGGGGTGGCTTGTCTATGGTGTGGAGGAGCTTACTGTGGCTGATGTCCATTTCCACGATCTGGTCCTCAGAGGTGGGCTCTTGACGGTTCGGACAACCATCCATAATTTGTTCTTCATACACTGTGTGGTCTCCAGAGGTGGGATCTTGACGGTTCGGACAACCATCCATAATTTGTTCTCCATACACTCTGTGGTCTCCAGATGTGGGCTCTTGGTGGTTCGGACAACCATCCATAACTTGCTCAAAATGCTCAACCCTGTCTTCCGTAATAGGCTGTTATTCATTGAGTCAGTCAACCCCAGTATTTAGTTGTTGTGTGTGTCTGTCGTAAGGTCAGCATCAATCACCGATGAGCACACACATGCATATTCATAAACTAGAATGTAAACATATTTTACCGTGCGTATCAGTCACAGGGTGCTTAACCGCTAGAGCAAGTACATTTTGCAATTTGATATTTATCCAAGCCCCGAATCAAGGGAGGTCATTATATATGCTTTACCTCTCCTATTAAAACCTGAAAGAAATTCAGGACAGCTTCAAATGGCTTTCTCAGCATATTTGATGTTGGAGTGCCCCAAAGGGACACTTAAAGTGGAGGTTATCAATCCAACTAATTAACGAAATGACAGGTGGTTGGACTCATATTAGAATCATCTTGGACATACCATACATACTTAAAGTGTGCAGTAAACCATGTCAGGCTCATGTAGGTATATTATTTGAGGTTTCCATAGATGCTACAACATGTTGGTTACAACAATCCTCTTTAAAAACACTGACACTATTTTAAACAGGTTTACCTTTTCTGCAATGAATCCTCAACCGGTAAATGTTCAAGATGGGTGAATTATCCAGTGCTCTTCAAACTAGTGGCAGGACGTAAGTCTGCATCTGAGGTATTGTTGGACACAGTCAGTCAACACCCTCTTGATGACACGGCCAACACTCACTGGATAGGCCAGTCACAAAGCCAACACCCACCGTGCTTTTACGCAACATGAACAGAACCACAGACATGTTATTCATCGGGCCCATAAAGCACAATGAAACTGAACATCTAAAAAGGTACCCTTACTGCTGTACTTTTAAGCAAGTATTACGAGATGGAAATATCACCCTTCATCTCATGTACACCTGTATTACGCTTGAGTGAAGGACGGGACGGTGCGATTATCTGGGGCGTCCATGGCCGAAAAACATGAGGCATTTATCTTGGACAACAGGCTCATATTCTTCCTCACGTTTCTGCTTGACAACTGAAGATAGTGATTTAGGACACGAACAAACGTTCGTTCGTTCGTTCGTTCACATAACACATCATCACTTACCTTATTACATCTGTATTCAAATGTCAGCAAACGTCGTTATAGGTTCATTGTTTAACAATTAAATCATGTACGGTTTCAAGTGTTACGAGAGTTTATTCTCTGTAGTTCGTATTGTTGTGGATTAAGTGATTGGGTCAAAATGTTCAGAGTTTTGAGTTATAGTTATTACGGGTTACGTTTCGTATCAGGGTAATAGTATTTTAGCGGCACGCCTTTTAAGGTAGCGACTTAGAGTTGCCTCATCTTAGGCGCTGTTGTGCATATGAGTATGGGTTTTTGACTGTTGTTAACACATGCCGATCGCGAAGCTTTAATGCTTCGCTGGAATGCTCGAGTCAGTGACTGTGTGTATATAAAGCTGCTTGTTGTGTTGAACACGCACACATGGACTTACACTGGAGTTGTGTCATCATTCGGCCTATCAACATCTCTCTGCCTGTTCGCCAACGTTGACTTACATCCAAGACAGGCCGTTTGCTGCGTAGCATATGGTGTGACTGTTTCTCTCTCTCTCTCAAACCAAGAGTTTGGTGAGTTGATATGATATTTGTGACCCATTACTTTAGATTTTACTAAGTTGCATTGTCCTTGAAATTTCTGTTGTGAATTGCTGTAGCTTGCTATTTGTCTGCTCAATACATAATATTGAATATTTTAGACTTGTCCGTGTCATATTTTGCTGGTTCTGTGGGGATGTCTTATACCTTTTGTCACGGCAAATTATTCTTCGTATATGCGACACAAGGTACTTCTTAAAAGACTCTCAGTGACATATATTTACTCTCTGAATGCAGTTTAATGATGGCATGTTTTACATGAACTAATTTCACTGAACTAATTTGTCAACACTGCATGGCTTTTATATATTCCCCATTGTATATGAACTGACTGGACAAGTTCCGTCGGCGGAAAATATTTTTCAGCATGTTAGCTCGTTTCATGTATGTATTTATGGCTTAAAATTACTTCTTTCTCTTGCTGACTGAACGAAATCAGACACAAACGTCTGCCAGTTTCACATTTAGCGCTTCTTGTCGGTCTAAGAAGATGTCCGCGCCTTCAGCAACCCATGCTTGCGATAAAAGACGACTGTGCTTGTCGTAAGAGGCGATTAACGGGATCGGGTGGTCAGGGTCCCTGACTTGGTTGACACATGCCATAGTTTTCCAGTTGCAGAGATCGATGCTCATGCTGTTGATTACTGGATTGTCTGGTCTAGACTCGATTCTTTACAGACCACCGCCATATAGCTGGAATAATGCGGAGTCTGGCGGAAAACTCAACACATTCACTCACTCACTCAAAGATGCATGCTATGCTGCACTTGTAGTGGGTGTATTGACAACTTGAGAGTATTGGGGAATCAATGCGCTTGGCAAGAAGTACCACTACACAGTCTCACACATAACACAGACAGTTTTATTTGTAATGCATGTGCATTAATGACAATTATAAATACCGAACCGCACAAGAAACATCACCCTACCATTTTCATATTTTGCCAGATATGTTTCATCTTAATTTTATCTATTTTTTCACTTTTTAATTCCAATCATAATTTCACTACCTGTTTCATCGTCAATGGTCCAGAAAGTTTTGTTTCAGATTCTGCATTTGATACAAAAAAAAACCCTTGATGTCAAAACGCACTAGCTAAAGTAATAATGGGACAAGTTGTTTTGCGCGTATTTCATGGAAATCACAATGCAAGCGCATCTTGAGGTCTCATCCAACAAGAAAAGTCACCGAACATGCACCGACTCATTTACTGTTCGACAGGAGCGACATGACACGACTGTCATGGGAACACAGTAACCAAGCTATAGGACGACTGGATGCTGGCCAGACTGCAATACGTGTTACAAATCCTTTTTCTGTTCATGTTCTAACAATATACCGCCTGGAGCAACGAGCCCAAGCCACTGGAAGCACAACCGACCGTCCTCACAGTGGAAGACCGCCTGTGACAACGTTGAGGCAAAATCGGCAGATTGTCCGTCATCACCTGTAAAATAGTTTCGCAAGGGCTACGGAAATTGCACAGACAACCACTGACAATCGCCAGAAACCAGCGCTAACACTGTGCGAAGGCGTTAGAGGCAGATGTCTCAGGCCTTACCTGGGTATTATTATTGCTGGACATCGTCGTGCTCGTCTCCAGTGGAATCATCGAATTGGTGTTACCGTGACTGGTGAACTTTGGTCTTCCACGACAAAAGCCGGTATTGCCTCCCGACGGCTGATGGCAGAAAGAGAGTTTGGTGACGACGCGGGGAGCGTTTTGCAGATGACTGTGTCCTGGAAAGACTCGTGGGGAGATCCGATCATAATTGTGTTGGGTGCTATTGCTCTCACTTACTAGTGACAGCGAGGGGAGCGGAAAGCAAGTAAACACCGCTCCGATGAAAGGGTTACTTACCTCATGATCTGTTCAACCGTACAACCTGAGAAACTACCTATTGACCCTGACAACCCCAGGAAAACAATGCCGTGAAAAGAACTTCCACCGAAAGCTAATATAGAGCTGTTTTTGACAAAAATGTATAAAAATATTTTTTGAGAACAATATTTCCTCGCCGTCCGAAAGTGAACGAACCCAAGCCTAATCATCAAAGCAGTCTTCGCCAGAGACGCAAATTGTGCCCCTTGGTACTGACTGGACAACAATAGAAGGCTCTGATGAGGTCTATAGTACACTGTCCAGCGATGATCAGGACAAAGCCATGTACATGGAGACAAAAACTTGGACATAAAGACAAGCGCTCGTTCATTGACAGCTTACTAAGCATCTACAACAAAAACGTGAATGAAATCAACCGCGTCAGAGAAAGCCTGTACGATTATGCAAAAGACACTTGCGATAACTTTCCACCAGGATTGCTTGTCAAACGACGACATACACACGGCGATGCCAAAAATGCCCTGGACAAATGTGCACAAGATGTATATCATCTTTTTCAATTTATTGAGGGTGCCATACCAGAACACGTACTCCAGACTAAAGTACTCAGCAAGGCCAGTGTCTGAAATATATCACTGCCAGCTACGCCTTCGCCTGCCAACGACGAAAATGACACAGTACAAATACTCACATGTGATACTGACGCCACTGGGCTCATACTCAGTCATACTGTGCAACCTTAACAGTGTTTCTCACAAGCCAACAAAGCTACTGATAAGAGACTATCGGATGTCGAACAGAGACTGAATGAGAATCGATCAGAACTTCTATTTGGAAAGAGAATCACAAGTTTTGCTGCAATTTTGGATAGTGAAAAGGCTTTCGACCGTATTTGGCATCGAGAATCGATCAGAACTGAAATCTGAAATAGAGCACAAGAGCAAAATAACTGAAGATCTAAATAAAGGATTTGAAGACTAGGAACAGAGACGATCACATCAGAGGCAAAATGAAACTCGACTCACAAGAAATGATGACGCTCAAGGATAGAATCCACGAACTAGAACGCGAACTACTCCGTCTCTGCTATCAAATAGACACCAAACTATTGACAATATCATAGGAAGTGTCACGTCAATAATGAAGCTCTCCTATGCCGCCGCAGTGCAGTCGCCTCCAGCATCAACTGAGCACTGATCCTCGCGTACCTCTAAGATAAAGTCAGTGGCTAAAACCTACAATACACTAGAAGGGGTATCAAGAACCAGGGCCAAAAGAACATTAAAGCAGACAAACCATTTAATGAGGTGAAACAAACCTATATTTGACTATGTTCAAGAACAGCATGTGCGTGTTACGTAGGCTCGTCTCGTCTTCTGATGAAATGTACTCGCTACGCCAATACAGAGACATACACAGTATAAATCAATATGGCATGTGAAGGCTATGACTGTGTCATTCATGACAAAAACCTTCTGGCCGGAAAATATACAGTGCCTACATCCCTCCTTCCAGGAATTATGAACAACGTGGACAATACAATGATAATACGGACGATAACAGTAAGCGACGTTACTAGAGAACACCTAACAACGCTAACTCGAAACCAGTATGTGAACGACTTAGGTATACTAGCTCCCTACACATCGCGCAAAACGTATATAGATCACACTAAAAGCCCTACTGGAAAACCGATGACTTACACGTACCTCATTATGAAATGAGTTGCTAGACGTGAATGGTTTGCAGACAACAGTCCAAGGGGACAAAATTCAAACTTGTACAAATCATATGAAAATGCTAAAGGGGAATTCAGGCGCTTACATCGAGCGTAAACAATGTATAGAGATACGGATAGAACTAGAACAGACATGCGACGCTGACATTAATACATTTTATAAACATGACGGTAAGCTGAGACGTAAATGACCAGTCATTGAAAAACTAGTCTACAATGGATGCACCGCTGTTTCATCAGCTGACATACGTAACCTGTGGGGCAATTACTACTCAGACTTAGCGAATCCCCACCACTCTGACGCATTCGAACTTTGAACGCACCATTGTATCGAAACTTCACTCCATTATTGAAAAAAAACCCGGTTGTTCACACAATCAACTTGACTATATCCTGTATACAAATATCACCGACCTAGAAATCAGATCATATACACAATCTCAAAAGAAACAAGTCTTGAAGACCTAACGGTATCACAAACGAGCACTTAATATTTGGAGGAGAGACACTTGTAGTCACACTCAAACACCTATTCAACCACATACTAACGTGTCAGTACCATAAACGAACGTTCATACAAGGTATGATGATATTTGTTTGTAAAGGCGAGAACGGCGAGCATGATCGACGTAACTACAGAAGCATAACATTCACATGCCTGTCTAAACTCTTAGAGAAACTCATTTTAAGTAGAATAGAAACATATGCACACGATAACCTCCAATCCTTTCCTGGTGCTCTACAATTTGGTTTAAAAAAGAGCATGGTGCAGTCATGTCTGTATTCACAGTTTTAGAATGATGTGTTAACTTCTATTTGGAAAGAGAATCACAAGTATTTGCTGCAATTTTGGATAGTGAAAAAGCTTTCGACCGTATTTGGCATGCGGGCCTCTTTTTCAAATTATATGACCTCAGGATCAAAGGCAAATTATGGAATATTCTACTGCACAGCTATACAGACAGTAATGTTATGCTTGTTTATCATACAACGGGGAAAGATTTAACGAGTTCTTAAACGGGGTCTTGGGCAAGGTAGAGTTATGTCAGCTTGTTTTTTTTTATCTTCATTAATGACCTTATTTGTGAATTAAAGAAAACAAACAACGGTCTCTCCTTTCATGGAATACACATACCTTGTGTGTTATTAGCCGATGACACAACACTCCTGTCCTCAAACCCTAGCGGTCTACAGACACCTCTTAATTCAGTTCACCTATATGCTCATAAATGGAGACTCACCTACAACACCTAAAGAAGTAAGTCTCTTGTTTTCTGTAAATCATGCCAGGCCTATAATAAATTAAAATACAAATTTGGTGAGGTCACCATTGATAACTCTGTCTCTGTCAAGTATGGCGATATAATAATAAACAGTAATTTATCGTACAGCGAAAGAGTTAGGCGTTGTTTAAAAGCAGGGCAACGTGTAAGTTCATTACGATCGCTTGGCCTGATCAGTTATCACCTCCACCCAGCTACGTGTGTTAACATATGGAAACGAGTGATTCTGGCTACAAGCTATTACGGGTGTGAACTGTTACCAGCCATATACGGTAATGAGCTCGAAATGATTGAACGCACTCAGCCCTACTTTGCTCGACGCATACAAGGCTTTTACAAAAGACACCAAACAGACTCGTCTGTTTCAAACGTAGGACTATGGTCAAGGAATGGTTACATAGACAAACGCAGATTACAACTACTAGGAAGGCCCTGCAATAATGATTGCAACTCATTAACGAAAGATATGTTTTGTGTTTATATCACTACCCATTCCTCTAACAATACTAGGTGTCCGACAAGTATGTGTAGCAATCTCCTACACACTGCTAGGAAATATCACTTAGATCATTATATCAAGGAATTTATCTACAGCGGTTCATTTAGAGCGAGAGAGAGACTAACACAGAGACCAGATCTCTCACGTTACTGCAAAATCCACACACTATTACAAATGCACGTTCTTTATTATCTCATCCATGTCTATCCACATGTAAGACAAACCTGCAACTCTGTGTCAAAATCGGATCAAGTGCAAATATATACTCATGGAAATTTAAGGAACGCATGTTTCTTAGGGCAATTCAAAATTTCTGTCTACTAACTTCAGCACCGTGTATTATCGTTTTCGTGAAGAGCACTTCACTAAAACTCACCATAATGCTTTCCATGCACGTGCACTACATGCTCCTATAGTTACATGCACTTAGATTTACACGTGACGTGTATGTGCACTGTCAAACACAACGGTTAAAAACATTGTTAACATGGCGAGACAGTACTTAACATTGGCACAGAAATGGGAGGCAATTGGCATGGTTAATGGTGGAAGCTCATTACCACATGTTGCAACAACTTTTCACAAGTCTGTTAAGCATGATATCCAGACTTTGGCATCTCTATAGAGCAACTGGTGACGTCAAAACGAGGCGTGGACGGGGACGGGGGCGGGGGCGGGGACGGAAAAAGGAAACCACCCCACGGGGTGAAAGGATCCTTCGCCTTATTGCTCTGCGAGACAGGTTCAAATCCTCCTCAAAAATCAATACGGAATTCAGGCGAAGAACAAACGTCAGAATTTGTTCACGTACAATGCGTAATCGTCTTAAATCGGCTGGTCTAAAAAGCCGCCGTCCATTGGTTGGAATCAACATAACTGGGCAACACAAGCGCTTGAGACTGCAGTGGGCACGGAACCATGGAGAAAGAACCATACGTCAATGGAGAAACACCATGTTTAGTGATGAGAGCAGGTACACACTAGACCATAATGACGGTTGAATTCGAGTTTGGTGACGCGTTGGGGAACGTCACAGTGCCTGCACCATCAAACAGCATGATCGTTATGGAGGAGGCTCTGTTATGGTGTGGGACGGGTTTACCTTTAACCACAAAACAGATCTTGTGTGTGTTGATGGCAGGATAACAGGTGTACGATAGCGTGACGAGGTCTTGAACCTGACTGCGATCCCCTTTGCGCGTACAGCTGGTCGAATGTTCGAGTTCTTGCATGACAATGCCCGCACTCACATCGCTCATGTTTGTCGGGACAGACTGAAGGCAGCAGGTGTCCGGGTGTTGCAATGGCCGGCTAAAAGTCCTAACCTTAACCCCATAGAACATCGAAGATTAAAAGTCACAGCTATTTAATGCGTTCCCTTAAATTTTTCCATGAGTATATATCAAAAGAAAGTAACCACTGTAATCGACATTGCTTTGACTATGACAATTTCTTCTCCAGTCTGATACATCAACTTGATGTAGATATATATGTGAAATTGGATCTGCTCGACGACGGTGATACTGGCACTATTTCTCTTAACTGAAATAATTGACTATGACACATAGGAATACATAATACTGTCATTTAGTCATTTCGTGTGGAATCTAAGGAAATAATTCATGCACATCTATTAAATACAGCCCTGCTTACAAATTGTACATTGTAAATTATCTTTTAACGAACAACCTAAAATATGCTTCCATTTTGTTACGAATGTTGTTTCATTTTGCTAGATGTATGTGATGTATTGTAAATAATGTATCTGCGTTTGTGTGATCTTCGGATACATCTCTGGAGGAAATAAAGACATTCATTCATTCATTCATTCATTCACGGTCGTAAAATATAGTTAAGATTAAACTTAAGACATTTTAACAAAGTAGAAGTGTGTAAAGATTCTTCTGTAAGCAAATGATGGTATGTTCATACGACAGCCAGGGCACGATTTGGGTCTGTCGGCCGCATTAAATACCTAGTCAGGCTATCACAGATTTGCTTTTACTGATATAACTGAGGATAGAAATTGTGAGCTCGAGATTTTATCATACACTGGATAGGGTTCTCGGCAGGATAAAACCAGTGGATATTTTCGGTAACCGTGGGGGTCATATACGGATATCTATGCAAATTAGAGAGGTCATATGCAAATTTTATGGACTGTTTTCAGAGTGTTAACAAACATGACGTCAGGGGTCAGCGGTCGTGTCCGAATTGACGGCCGTGGCTACGGTACTGTCAGTGCTTTGATCTAAGAAAAGTCATGCCTGAGAATGATAGATGGAGCAGATTACAAAGCGAAGATAGTTATCCATAGGCTCGCCAAGGCTCGCTAAATATACTCTTTAAGAAAGTAGGGGATAATGAACTTTCAATTTTGATAGGAAGTGTAAACGTTCACAAACGTTTCAAGGACATACGTCTTATGAACGCACCACCATTTCTCTCTATTACCACCCCTAAACACAACGCATGACATGCACGTGCACATCGCAGTAGCCCCATACACGTGCATGGGGTCCATTCTTGATTTTGACGTTTTTTAAACAAGAAGGTCGAGAAATCAATTAGAACATTAATTTTGACACTCATCTTGCATCACACATTTGTTAGTGTTTTTTTCTAGTCGTTTGCTTTAAAATGGAAAACGTATACATGCAAATTACATGCCATACACCAAGCATCTTTCAAAAGCGACAGTCAATACGCTCCAAATAACTATAGTTTTAAGGAAGATCAAATGGTGATGCACTCTCAAAACATTCAATAATATCATATCAACATTGAATGACTCTGATAAATCTCCTCAATATTTTTAATCGTAAATTTAAAAAATAGAAGATCCCCTACTTCTTTTGAAGAGCATACAATGTTTATTCCTAATGCAGGATATTCACTATCCCAAAACACACTCACGTGATAATCTCTATATACCATTTAATTTGACCAATGCATCGGTGATAAATATGCAAAATGGATAACTAGTCGCGAGTATGCCACGAGTGTATATTCGGTAGGTGTGTGATTTGACTGATGTGGGTAATGAACAAACGAGGGACACAAATTGCCATTTACTGGAATGTAACAGACTAGTCCCGATTTTAGTTACTAGTAGTTTATCCTTACTCAATTTTGGTTTTTGCAGAAAGTCTGGTTGAGCACGCCACGGGCGTTTTACAATTTAGTTATTTATTACCCACTTCTTACCTGCATAAGTATGACAAAATATTGCATTTTTGTTATTTTTATGGTTTCAAACAAAAACCGGTTTCATAAGCGGTTGCGGAAGAATTTTGTTCAGGACTAACATTTGCACTTCTTTCGGCATTCCTAAATATCCGCAATTGAGTATAGCTCTTATCTGTTTTGCGGCTTATCTGTTTTACGTTCTTATCTGTTTTCCCTTTTCCTTCATAAGGAAGACAAACGACCTCCTTCCGCGTGTGATTTCAAATGTGACGTCAACGGTTCCCAGAGAAAAACATTTTGAGGGCACAGTACACATGGAGGATATATCTATATCATTCTTTACTTCCTTTGCCCATGAATGATTCTTTTCACATAGTGGATTAGAAACAGTTTTACATATCATGCGACTTTAAAATAAGCCCCCGTTGATGGTAACCATGTGCAACACGCGTGTCGTTTTGGCAAATATGTGAATTGTTTCCAGTGGCTGGGTGGAAAGAAAGAGCTTATGTGAATAGCACGCATGACTAAGAACGGAAAGAGTCAAAACGTGAATTACTATCAGTCAAACAGGCCAGAGATTTGTTCCCTTAGAAAACTAAAACCGCAAATACAAGCGGTTGTATGTATTTATGTATGTATGTATTGTAGCTTAATGACTAAAACGCGACACGCGACAATGCGACATTTCATCAGCGTCGGACAGGACTGTACCACGAAACTGTCAGGAGCCACATTATGGAACATAGTGACCCATCACCTGATGAATTTGCCGATGTGGCTTGAATTTTAACAATATTTTAGTTTTTCACAACCTGTAATCACAACCTTTCATCGAAATCTCCAAAGTGATTAATGTGTATGGTGCTGGTATTCGAACGTATGATAATAGCTATCTGGTGTGACTAAGAGACTAACTCTGCTCAGCAAATTGCCCCGCCTTGAATGACAGGGGTACAGTGAGCCGTGATTACTATGAATAGTTGCGCTAATAATTCGTTTTGCTGCTAGAACACACTTGACTGGCTATATACATTTGCAATATGTAAAACAATAAAGAAAGATTTGCATTAAGTTCAAGAAGAGAAGGCCCATTGCCATTTCGAGCACTACTTCATTTTAAAAACTATTGGAGGTTACGAAAGACCAGTGAAGTCTGGAATAGAGTATAACATTTTCTGCGCATGCGTAGATTAATTGACTTTCTACACATGCGCACCGGTAACAAAAAGGGCGACAACGCGACATACATTTTGTCGCATTGTCGCGTGTCGCGTTTCAGTCAATTTGTTAAATGCATACTATGGTCAATATTTTAATAAAGCGCAACATTTTGATGAAATGTCGCGTTGTCGCATTGTCGCATTGTCGCGTTTTAGTGAATTCCTACATATCTTAGATAGGGCGGCAATGCGACAACGCGACATATTTTGACCTTGAAAAGTGTCGCCATGTCGCGTGTCGCACTTTGGAGGAACAGAGAAAATGTTATTCGAAACGCGATACTCGACATCGCGACAATGCGACAAACAGGCAAAATGTTGCGTTGTCGCATTGTCGCATTGTCGCGCTTTGGTTAATTTTTGCCTCATTTTCCTTGTTTTTGAGAGGGCGACAGCGCGACAATGTCCCTTCTCGGATTCCATACAAAAGTGTAGGTTGAGACTTGAGTTTAATTTAAAAACATATTTACATAAAATGCAAGTACTGAACGAAATCAAACTAAATATCTTAACTCTGGTTCGTCATACTGAAATCAGCTGAGGCCTACATAACTTCTAGACTGGTGACACCAACTGATCTTAGGAGTGTTGTTGGACTGTGGCCTTCATCAGTATTTCCAGATATTTTACTCAAATAGACCAACTAGTTCCAAAGCAACATGTCCTTGAAGCATACCAGGGTATAGATACGAGTACATCCGATTTGAGCTCGTCATTACCGGCATAGCGTTTTCCACGGAAATGTTCCTTCAATTTTGGAAATATGTGAAAGTCGCTTGGGGCCAGATCAGGTGAATATGGAGGATGAGGAAGTTCTTCGAAGCCACATTGACGTACTGCTGACTTTGCCAATAGAGAAGTGTGAGACGAAGCATTGTCATGTAAAATCAGACCTCAGGCTCTCAACATTTCTCACCAGCCCTCATATTCAGAGACTGACGTGGCCAGATCTTTACGTATGTGGCTTGCATATACTTGAGTCACCGAGCCTGCATCCCATTGTGTGATTCGTTCACCTACAAACACCTGATCGTTTCTTAAGCAACTATTCCCCTTCATATGTCTGAAATTATAGTGACGATTCGGTCTGGAAAAAATGAAAGTTTAACACTTTCTTGCCATTTAAGACGATTTGTTAGTTTTGAATGCATGATATAATTTATTTGCCATTTCATCGGTATGATTTTGCAGCAGGATTATTTGAAAATTAAAAATACGGCCTCGCTGAAATACAAATAATGTGGGTTTTTTTTGTGTTAATGGGTTTATTACTTCATTAAAATGGGTAGTTTCACAAATATGAAAATACTATATATTTTTTCACGGGTTCATTTAACTCGGTCCTCTAACCACCCAAAATACTATTTTAATGGTAAAACTAAAATAAAATTTGTTTTAAATTCGTCACAATCAACACTCTTAGGACGGGATGATGAATTTGCACGTCGGCATAGCGATTGTGCAACTGACAATCAAAGCTATGAATGAACTCGCAAAAATAGTAAACTTTCAACAGGAATACAGGCTTGAAAAATGTACTTAGAAACTTTGAGATATCAATTAAGATAAAAGAAATAAAGAATGAATGGTAACTGACGTCTTTTCGTAAGATACACTGTGAAGGCAAACCTATGGAGAGTAGATCTCATTTGCATACTATAGCTTGCGTCTGGAAAGTACACTTTGACTTAGATGAAGTTTTAATGAGTAAAAATGACACGATTTGCTCTCCTGTAAACACATCTGTTTCGGATGATTTTACGAACAATGTTAAAAACAAAAGTTGGGGAAAACGATAGTCATAGAAATTTTTACAGTCTAACTTTTGTTTTATGTAACACGTCGAAATATACGCCTTATAAGCATTTATTGCTATTTCCGTGACTGCTTTAGCCAGGAGAGCTTGATCCCGTTAGTCGTCTCTTAGTTTGTGCTGCACAAGACTATTCCATCTCGGATCTCTCGGACTATTCATGCATAGGAGACCCGGGTTAGACTTTTGGCGTTCAGTAACCCATGCCTGTCGTAAGAGGCGAGTAACGGGATCGGGTGGTCAGGCTCGCTGACTTGGTTGACACATGTCATCGGTTCCCACTTGCGCAGATCGATGCTGATGTTATTGATCACTGGATTGTCTCGTCCGGACTCGATTATTTACAGACCGCCGTCATATAGTTGGAATATTGCCGAGTGCGGCGTAAAACTAAGCTCATTCACACACTCGTGCATAGGAGATGGAGATGTGTCAGTACGAACAACCACACAGACAGACGCTTGTCGCTAAACTAATCAATCCAAAAGGAGACGTTTAACCCCATTTGAATTCTTGTCATCGTGGAGCATAGCGATCCCCTCAGCAGTATCCCAGCTATATGGCAGCGGTCTGTAAATAGTTGAGTCTGGAAGGGGCAATCCAGTGATCAACAGCAGGAGCAGCGATCTACGTTCTTGGGATACGATGGATGTGAACCAAGTCGGCGAGCCTGACCCCCCGATCCCGCTTTTGCCCCTTATGACAGCAAAACTAGTTCACGTCACGGTCGCTATATAGCTGGAACATTGCTGGCTGCGGCGTAAAACTACACTCACTAAACTAAACTCACGTCACGGTATGACTACAATATTGTTGACGTGATGTTACAGTTTGTTACTCACTCATAACCAATGCAGCATGATCCGAATTTGGCATTTGAAACTGTAAGCAGCGGATCCCCAAACAGCCTTTGTCATAAATAGGGCGTCATAAATCACGATATGGTTGAAATATGTAACGATATTTTAACTCACTCACTCATTCCATCAGTCACGTTTCAACCCAAAAGACGTTCAAACATGGAAGTTGATGTTACCTTACCTGGTGTCAGACAGCGGTGGTCATGTTGAACTGCGTCATTGCACCTCAGATAGTCCTGACTAGCAGGCAGACGCGCGCGAGAGCACACACACACACACACACACACACACACACACACACACACACACACACGCACGCGCGCGCACTGAACACCATTTAGACAGCCGAAGCTATCGCGCCCCTTTTCCTGTTATCTCAAGCTACTTTGACTCTGCAGTAAACACCGCGCGCACGAAGGTGTAACTTACAAGTTAGGTAAGCGAAACACGAGCTTCCCCTGCGCGTGGCGCCGTCTCATGGAGATGTATCGCTCAGTAATTAGTGGAATCTCGGCCCCAAGAGATAACTCCTACGTCCTTTCCAAAAGCTCAGTACATCTTGTGTTATGAATTCTAGTATCAGGTAAAGATGTAGTCATCGTAAAAGCCGGCATGTCGGAAGATACTGTATCTGTATTTAGAACCCTAACCGGACGGCAAAATGCAAGATAACATATGTACAGTGATTTGACTTAAAAGGCTATAGCTAAATCAAAGAAACACATAACGGCCAAGCATACCTTTGAATTAGACCTATTTAGGCAAACCTCCCTATTACTGGCGCAGATGCAAGGGCACACCTGGAGATAAGTGTGTCGTCTGCTCTTCAAACATCAGACGACATTTTAAACAAGTGAGTAAACCGGTTGAGCATTTGACGTTACGTAGAAAAAGGGTTTATTTACACATTTCTGTGCTGCACGTTAGCGATAACAGTGACTAATGAATAAAACGTCTGACTGAGAACCTCTCCTTGTTTAGTCCGTGCATGGTTTTGTTGTGATATACCTCTCCAACGCCCGAAGCAATTCTTCAACCCATATCCTGGACTGTTTAAACAACACTGTGTAAAGACGTCTGTTCTTGTGTGTAAGGTGCTACCCCAGGCCAAAGCGTACGGTGATCCAGATCGACGATCTCCCTACACAGCCAGACTAGACATTCTCACGTGCACATGTGCTTGGTGTGTATTTCACATTAAATATCAACCAGCAAAGCTAACGGCAGCAACATGGCGATGCAGGAGGATATCGAGCTGCCCTATCTGACTGAGGGATACCTTGGCAAGCAAATGAAGTTTGATAGTTATGGATTAATTACAGTTTCTCATCCGGATCCCTTCATTAAAATGGAATCGGATCGTGTGGAGATTATCATCGGAACAACAGAAAAGATTCGGATGACGACGAAAATGATTTCCATGGCGACGAAAAAGGAGTGTAATGAATATAGCCTGGTTAGAATTCAAGGTCCGAACTTCTGCTTTCTTCTTAGACCTCCAGTTCAAGGATTCTATAAATTCCAAATCTACGGTCTCCCGTCGGGCGAGGCTGGACCGCAGATGCAAGGGGTCATCAACTATGTGGTGTATTGTCCAGGGTTAGCCGCGGATGTCCAGCCTTTCCCTAAACAGTACCCCCAGTGGAAAGATGGATGCTATCTTTTCGAGCCATACACCATACCAAAAGGAACCAAGGAGCCAGTTAGGTTCAAGGTGTACGTTCCCAAGGCCAAAGACGTGCAGGTAAAGGTGGGAAATGACTGGAACCCCCTAGAACAGACCGAACCAGGGACATTCGAAGGAACCGTTGACCTTAGCGCGAATTACCCCCCAAATACCTTGGCGAAACTCAATGTTAAATATATGGGGAACAATTACAATACATTGTTGGAATACAAACTTTGAAGTTTCAACATTCAGTTATCCTTGTTGGGCTGTACCCGTTTTGAGGATTTTCATCAGATATTTTTGGAGTGTTTTACGTTTTTTCTCACATTCTGCTTGGCTTACACAAATGGCTGGACTTCATCATTGATTCATCTGCAACGGATGCATGGGCACAAACGCATTCTGAGATTTTCCACTTGATGTCGTGACTTTCCCTGACCATTAACTTCTTTTGAGGCTAAACCATGGCACGAAAAATATGTCCAAACAGAAAATGATTGAATGTTTAGTGAAGGACGTGATTCTGTAATGAGGTACGGGTTATTGCTTGTCATTTTATCATTTAATTTCCTTAAGCTGACATGTAATGATTTATCTGCGAATTTTATACCATATCTTTTGCATAATATTTCTCTTTCATTGTTCAGTTATAAATTAATTATATTGATACATACTTATTTGTTCCCAACGGAATAAAACTTTCCACAAAATGGTGTCTTGAAACTTGTGATTGCAAGTGCTATTTTTAAACAGAGTTGTGAGTAGCAGTTATAGTTCATGGCCTGCGTAAATAGGCCTGGTTGCTAGGTTGACAGCGTTCAGTTGGAATCTGTTTCAGAAGAGTTTAGTTTTACGCCGCACTCACCAATATTCCAGCAATACGGCGGCGGTCTGTGAATAATTTAGGCCAGACAATCCAGTGAGAAACAGCATTAGCATTGATTTGTGCAACTGGGAAGCGGTGGCGTGTCCACCGTCAGCGAGCCGATCACCACCGATCCCGTTAGTCGCCTCTTATGACAAACATGGGTCTGAAGATCAATTCTGACACATTTCTTCAGGGCTGTTTCAGAAGAAGGGCTGTATTGTAGCCTTGTGATTAAAGCGTTGGATACCACGTATGTGGGAAAAACAGGTGTTCCTCTCCGTGATATTGCTGAAGACGGCGTAAAACTAAATCCAGTCGCTCACGGTTTCAGAAGACGACTCTTCATAACTAAGATTTTCATTCCGTTTGATTCGGGCGTTGATTGCGGTGGGTTTGGGGCACTGTTGACATTATGTTATACAAAGTAATGTATGTGTAGTTTCCATTTTGCAATTTTTTGTGGTTGCAATGTGCAACGGTCCGCTGCGATATTACTGAAATACTGTATGCTGAATGCGGAGGTTTCGAGGACAGTGTTCACATTATATTATACAAAGCAATGAATGTGTAGATTCCATTGTGCAATTTTTGTTGCTGCAATGTGCAACGGTCCGCTGAGATATTACTTACCTACTGTATGCTGAATGCGGAGGTTTCGAGGGCAGTATTCACATTATATTATATAATTATATTATGCAATTTTTGTGTGGCTGCAATGTGCATCGGTCTGCTGAGATATTATTGAAATACTGTTTACATCTTGGTTACATCTTTTTATTTGTGTCTCGTTTCACCAGAGACCAAATAATGGATCTATTTTATGGTGTCTGGTTTCACAATCTGAAAGCCTTCTAGCTATTATGACTTTGTGAGGAGGTCGCAGTAACCATAGAACAACCCTGCATTTACTCATGCAGTCAGTCTGCCAGAAGATTAGAGGTTTGATTGCTCGGGCCAAAGGGTTGTTACCATACCAAGCTCTAAGCATTGCAGAGATGTACCATATCCATTGGCACACCTCTATGGAAGATTTAACACATGGGATCGAAGGAACCACATCTTCCAGCTAAATTAGGGAATACTTCCGAGAGTTCAGTCATAAGCACGTCTGTTTTCTACAGTGAAATCTCCCAAGTCTCGTGAGATCTCGTTTAGAAACATGGTGACGTCAGCGGTATACCTGTGTATCACGTCAATATATAATATAGCAAGGATCAGAAATTTTCGCATTTTCGCACACCGGTTCCATGATACACTGATATGACATCTTAGCATATCTTATCATAGGTGCATCCGGGAGTGAGTTGTGTGGGCTGTGCGTACCTTCTTCCCTTTTTACACACACACACACACACACATCTAAAATTTTGTTAAATGAGCCACTGGTACTCGGATGAAAATGAAGTGTGCACCTCCTTTTCTCAATAGTGTGACCTCAAGGGGCTGTAGGCGCCCCTGCTTATATAGGTGCAATGTGCGAAGTCTGTTTCTGGTGTCCACCGCCGTGATGTTACCGGAATATTGCTAAAAGCAGCATGAAACTAAACTTCACTCACTCACTCAGTCGCTTACTTCAAACATGATAAAGTATGAAGCATATCACTGCAGCGTTGCATCTCACATAAAGTTGTCACATTGTGTTATACCCGAAATATTGCTCGAAGCCTCACTCACTCTCTCACACACTCACTCACTCGCTCACACAGGTCCCATTCATATTATTCATTACTCAAAAAAGATGCATTGCTCAAAGACCCCAGTCAAATACGCCTTAATCCTCTCTGTGGATGTTGAATCAACAGTGAGCTTGAAAAAACATGGGTTTGTGCATGCTTAAGGCGAGGAATATATGGACTTTGTGGGCTTATCCATTCATTCAATGGCTTGTGATGTTGTTAAAGCAAGAACCACTTGGATGCTCGGGAGGAGGTACAGAGATGGCAGCCGCGACCTTCGAACCTTTCATATAAGTATTTGCATACCTCGAACTGACCAAAAGGTCATCAGTGCGCGCATCACGTACTTGCCTGACGCGCGTTGTTTGCCAGCGTGCTGGCTGAGATGCATAGAAACATATGCGGGGTATTGTCAGTGCGGATTGCTTGGTACTGCAGAGTTAAAGTAAGTTGGGACGGCGTTTAACTTGCGGTAGACATATTCGGGGAGAAATACTTTAATCAAGGGGTTGTGAAAAGGTTATCATTCTTGATAATGTCCTGCGCATCGTTGTTTATATTCCTTGGGTTACGGGACATCCAGCCCCCTAGATTCTTGGTTCACAGTTACCTCCCTTGATTGTACAAGGATGCTGGGTTCGAATACTAGATTCAGACACACAGACAGACATTTTATTTCAGTAGGGTAGGTCATTGGCCCAGAATACAAACAAAATGCGAACATAAATGATACATACATTTATACCAAAATGCAAAACAAAATTAAATTATAGCTATGCCCATGCTTTTACGACGTTGATATTGTCGCAGGTAACCGCCTAGCACATAGGTCACTTCTGGGGTTCTTACCAGTTTTGTATGACACGCCGCACATTCATGATAACATGGCTGAGATCTACTGTTTAATCGGCGCTAAAATTCATTCCCATTCAATCTTATTCGCACAACCATACATATGCCATGTTCACTGACTTGTTCCACATGGCCGTGGGGTATATCAAGAAGTAAATATTATATTCTGGGAGAAAGTGTATGACGAATTCGGTTTTCGTGCAAAAGGGACAAACGCATTTTCCCCGTCCGTGGGAGGTGTGGTACGGTCACTGAGCAATAATCTAGCTATATGGCGGCGATCTGTGTATAATCAAGTCTCAACCAGACAATCCAGGGATGAACAGCATGATCATCGATCTACGCTATTGGGATACGATAACATCACCCGAGCCAACCAGTCATCTCTTTGAACAAGCATGGGGTGCTGAAAACCAAATCTATTAACCCGGATCTTCACGGGTAGGTTTCTGTATGTAGAGGTAGGTGCCAACGTTTATAGTTAGTGAGTGAGTGAGTGAGTTAGTATTTAACGTCACATCGGCAATATTTCAGCCATATCGTGACGTGAACATAACACTTAAATGGAATATATGTGTAATATAAAAACCTGTCGACAAAGGACAGTAAAAACATTAGAATATCACAGACATGAATATAAAACCAGCATGAAAAACTAAAACATTGTAGTTAAAGAAGACAATACATTTAATTTATAAAACACGAGCTATAGATCGCCAACAACAGAAGAGAGATCACCATGCTAGGGACCATGGGGACTTACAGTACCTTTGCTACCTGCATGGACCCTAGCTGGATTTACACCATCTCTTTAGCTGCTGGCGAATGTATGAAATGCTAGCCAAATTTAAAATGACAAGAATACTACGATTAAAAACCTGGTAGACTTAAATTTACATCGAATGTTTGGGACTTACGTACCCTCTCAGGAGGACGTTTATAGTTAACTACTGGAAGGAGATCTTCGTTGATAGGCGTCTCTTAAACAACCTGTAGGTAGGAGCTTACCTACATCAGGTTTCGTTTGGTCATTCTCCAGATCCGTTAATCATGCTGCCCCGGGAAGGTCCCGGGGTAGAATAGGCCTTCTGCAACCCATGCTTGCCATAAAAGGCGACTATGCATGTTGTAAGAGGCGACTTACGGGATCGGGTGGTCAGGGTCGCTGACTTGGTTGACACTTGTCATCGGTTCCCAATTGCACTGATCGATGCTCATGTTGTTGATCACTGGATTGTCTGGTCCATACTCGATTAATTACGGACCACCGCCATATAGCTAGAATATTGCTGAGTACGGCGTAAAACCAAACTCACTCACTCACTCACTCACGCTTCCTCGTCCATTCTTATTCCAGTCTTCACATGGTGTTGCCAAGCTACTACATCACGAAAGGTCATTTAGCGTCTTATTTTAGCAACTGTATCAACCGGTTCCTTCCTTGTGTTACCCATATCGTAGGGCTTATTCAGGAGTCTTTTCTCACCCGCTGACCTTGACGAACCATCTATTGCTTGTTTTGTTTGGCGTGATGTTGATCCATTACAACAGGTAATGTACAGATGCTTCTATTTCTCTGGACAACGAGAAATCCTGTATGCTATCTTCTGCACGTCGTTGATCTGACTGTGGGCATATAAACCCATATTCGCATGTCATACAAGGTAATGGATTCCACCATGGTTACGTGTGAGTGTGTGCGAGCATGTGTGCGTGCCTGCCATCGCGCGCGAGAGAGAGAGAGAGAGAGAGAGGGGGGGGGGGGGGGAGGGAGAGAGAGTATATAGTTTTGCTTCCCAACAATACCACGTCGGTCTGCATGTACATGTGTGGCTGCTTGGTCTCTTCAATAGCGCTACCTCATAGAGACAGACGTATTTATTGACCAGGCAATTAATGAGTCAATACAGAGTATAGTGAGTACATTGAGTTAGACCAGTTTGTACAATCTTGGAGTGAGTGAGTGATTGAGTTTAGTTTAGTTTTACGCCGCACTCAGCTATATTCCAGCCATATGGCGGCGGTCTGTAAATAATCGAGTCTGGACCAGACAATCCAGTGATCAACAACAGGAGCATCGGTCTGCACAACTGGAAACCGATGACATGTGTCAACCAAGTCAGCGGGCCTGACCACCCGATCCCGTTAGTCGCCTCTTACGACAACCATAGTCGCGTACAATCTTGGAATTCAAGTAATTCTCAATCATCAAAAGGATTTCATTACACAATGTATGAAATTGCACTTATTCCAGAACCTTATCTTAAATTAACCTTCCAAAGTAGAATTTCACTGACAAAATTTAGGACAACAAAACACTGTGCCTTTTCAAATGATATCATGTAAATATTTCAATTATATTTATGTATACTTGTATGTTCTATGTTTGACCTTTTGTGTTTTAAAGAAAAGAATAAAAATTCTGTTCTGTTCTGCTACCAGTCACTGCAGATTATAGTAACAACACATTCCCATCTCTCTTAGGTTTACAAGTAATTAGAGTGAAAATTAGCAGAGAACTGAGTTGTTTGAGAAGTTGAGAATGTTCTCGAGAACTTTATTTTGTATCTTTGATGCAATAGATCTTAACATAAAAATCATAATTCATTACATGCATTAAAAAAGTATAGTTTATAATTACATATCTGGGCACATGTCATTATTATCAGCTTAATTAAGCCTTATGCAAACAACCTATATAAAGCGTGTTGTTTTAAACGGCCTGTCTTTTGTGAGGTCTGCCTTATGGGAAGATACCATTTTTGCAAGGGTGCACAACCTCCCTATTGAACTGAAATTTTGTTTTATGACCACTGAAACTGGGGTGGTGTATGGTGTAGGGTGTATGGTGTAGGGTGTAGGGTGTAGGGTGTAGGGTGTAGGGTGTGTGTGACTATGAGGATGTCATCTTTGCTCGGAGCAGATCTCCTAAAATATACACGCTAAATTCATCAAACTTTGAAATTAAGAAAAAAAATCGAAGCAGCGAGTAAATACTTGAAATTTCAGGTTTTTGCCCGAAACTTGAAGTAACGAGAAAATATTCTAAATTTCAAGTTGAAGCGACGAGAAAATACCCGATGCAACGAGAAATTAATCGAAGGAACGAAAAAATAATAGTTATTATTGAAATAACTGGAAAATACTCGAAGCAACGAGTAAATAATCGAAAAAAAAACTAATCTGAAAAAGTTATTGCTACAAAAGTGGCAGCTTTAGGCTTTCGTAAAAGAGCACTTAATACACTCTGACTTCTTCAATCAGTTCACTGCTTCCCCGGGAGACCGATGCTTTTCGCCTCCATAATCCGTTCAGTTAACACCAGTAAGAGATGTGAATTACCATTTACTTTACTTTTAAGACATTGGACGCAAGGACGACATCCCACAAGCTGAAGCGAGCAAGAACTCGTCTGGAGGCAGGACGATTGGCAAGAAGACGACATGGGCTCTTTGGTAAGAGTTCCGCCCGTAATCCCCGATTGAAATGCCTTCAAATTTCTGTTTATAATGATTATATCTGGGGGTTAGGATGTAGGTTCAAGATTAAGATTTAATATTATGTTAGGTTTGGGTTTAGGATTAGAGTTAGGTTTAGGATTGGCTTTCTATAAAAAAACCCCCAAAAAACAAAACCCATCTATTCCTAGGCATAGAATGATTTTTAAAAACGGGGGTTACGGGCTGAAATCTTTCCGGACTTAATATCTCCACTAGGAGATGATCGATGTATGTTTAATATACATTAATCTAAAATGGTCGACTTAGATACCCACGCACGCAAACAATCTTCTGTTTCACCTTTTCCTTCACTATTATAGCGTGTGTGCAGCGAAACCTTAACGATGAATTTCACTTTAAACAGAAAAGTAAATGGAATAAAGTGAATTAAGATTGCAAATACTCATAATTTTACCTTGCCAATTGAACATTTAAATTACAGAATGTTATTCAACTTAGGGTAAAAGTTGTTTAACAAATGATCATAGATTCAACTCGATTTCACAGTGACTGATTTTTATTACAAGGGGGTAAGCGAATTAGTTGGAAGAGTGAAATAAATGCACGTGCGGTACGTGATGAGCGTTCACTTCATGTGCAACAATAGTCTTCATGCCAAATTCACTTCAGTTATTTTGCTTGTTATGACGAATCAGAGGAAGAATCGGAAGAAAATGTGTGTAGTGATAATACGAATATCAGGCATACTTTATGAAACATCGAAACATGCATGAAAAATATGCTTATTCACAATACTTTTCTGTGTTCAGTTACAACTAGATGTATGAATAACAAATTGTTTTAAAGAGTTTAGCCTTGCTTTTGACATTCATAATCTGAATAGTAAGGTCGGAGTGGTATGGAATATATTTTACTATTTTTCCTTATCCTGACTGATTTATTGCTCATCTCCCCTTCCTTCCGAACGGTTAGTGGAAACTTGAATACTGAATACCTTCAAATTCCCCAGAGGCGAACGTACAATCAATCACCTTGAGCCACTTCCGTTTACCCGCCAAAAAGTGCCCACGTGACTGCGCATATGTCAAACCTCACTCTTACCTCAATTGCCAGAGAGGACGGTTTGGCGACGTGTTTTGGGTGTCTTTGGGGCTTATCTTTAGTTTATTTTCAGATATTAAGCCCAAATTCTGCCGTTAATGCCCATATCAATCTATTATTCATCATAACTGAAACAAATGTTATAAAAATTTTGTCAATTTTTAAAACATGTACGTTTTTTTTCACCATGTTTCAGATGACCGTTTTTTGTATTGTAGTAGTAAACAGAGCCGACATCACGCACAGCGCTTGACTCACACTTGGGGTGCTTCTTTTGCTGCTTGATTATGCATTTAGTAATACTATTACCATTCTATATGCATATGTTTGTACTCTGAAGTGGTGTTCACCTTATTATTGATTCATAACATGATGTTGTCACATGTACACTTTTGCAGATGTGATTGGAAAATTTGAAACTAAATGTACATAACTTGTCCGGTTCAGCGAGTCTGGGTGTCATCGTGAGGCAGTTGCTGACTTGTGAGCTGTTGCGATCTCATTAGGGTGACAGTATCTTGTGTCACTGTCGTCTCAGTTGAAGTCGGCGCCATCTCCTGTGGTCACAGGGGTACAGTCCATGCCTCAGGTAAGAGGAAGTCCTCTCCAGTCAAGACCCCATCGAAGTATACGAAGCCCCGGTCGACATCGTCTACTGAAGTCTTGGCTATCCAGGCATTCATCAAGATCGTCGCAGTCGCCAAACACTACAAATTTGGTGTCATATCTGTTCACAGATGTCCCCGAGAGTCGTGCCGGCGCGTAATGTAGCAGCTGACGTCCCTAGTTACTGGAACCGTCTTCATGGAGTCATCGCAGATATCGTCTTGTGCTGCTCCGACAGCAACGCAGTTTAGAGGCGTCTCATCACCGATGTCATCTCTACAGTCTTCTTCGGGATCACTGTTCCCTTCAAGGGACAGTCAACCAGGGGTATTGTTAATCCAGCAGGAGTAGATGTCTACGGTCCTTATTGGGATCATTGTGCCCTTTGAGGGACAGCTAACCAGGGGCATCATTGAACCAGCAGAAGCAGATGTCTATGGAGAACCGCTAGTGTTTGAAAACGTCCCCGATGTTCGACGATGAGACTATGACAGCTGTCACTCAGAAGCGGTCTCGTCACTAAAGTCTACCACGCCGACAATTTTGTAGAAGTGACCACCCTTCGGGTGTATCAAGCTGTGGAAATGAAACTCGATATCCAGCAGAAGCAGACGTCTAGCCGAGGCAGCGTCGAAGATAGCGAGAATAAGTTTTCTCGCAGTACTTTGCGTTTTAATGACGGGCGGTCTTGTACTGCAACATCAGTAACCAACGTCGAATATTTGCACCAGGGGTCGGCGGTCGTAGAAGAACACCACCTTGACGACGAGGCATATATCCACCCTGATGCTGAAGTGCTGTCTTGGGTGGCTGGCGGCCTCCAGATAGCATCCCTGACGAAGACATTTAACCCGACTGAAGCATACTGCATGTAGGGCGACGACTTTGAGTCGATCTCCATCCCTCTGAAAAAGCACATCTCTAGCGTAACTAACAATCTGAAGGCAGTTTTTGGTAAGCTTTGAAGACTCAGGGACAACTTATCCCTGTGCTTAGTGCAAGAAGACTACACATCACAACATGGAACACTTTATGAAGACGCTATAGGTAGATGACGTTTTCTACCTAACCTGTGACATCGCGAGGCTACTGAATCGAAGATAAGGGGTTAGCTCAGCTTGACATAACTACCCAGAGAGCCTTCTTTGGGTTAACAAGATCCAGGGCGATTAACGAGGCGCTCCTAAACGTCTTAAAGTATCCTAAGACGAATCCAGAAGAGGAGCGGAAGATCCTGTCTGCACTTATTATGCGGCGTGAAGATCAAGAAGTTATCTCGAATCACGTCGGCCGGTATTAAACACCTACATTATTTTGAAGGTGGTATCCGTCAGCTCTCCCATGAGGTATCGCAAGACTCGAAGGACTTGATGTTAATTAAGTCATCCAGACTATGCATAACGTGTATTGGAAATCGTCTCAACGTAGACGTCTGCAATGCACAGAGAGGTTTTCGACCTCTTATGCCTGTTACTCTCGGACCTTTTGTCGCTTCAACAACACTAGAAGGTATTCCGGCGGAGGGTGCTCCTGTGGGGGTGTAGTATTGTGAGAATTAGAGAATATTGCAAGATTTACATTTTAGAGGTTTTATGAGAAGCTACAAGATCCAGTTGAAATCAAAGACGCCGCTGGTAAACACATATTCAGACTTACAGAGAAGCAAGTTAATATAAGCTTGACATTTTACTACAGAATGCAGCTGTAGAAGTACAAGATCCTCAACGTAATACCTTTTATTTGAAAGATGGTGTACATGCGCATAAAAAACAGATCTACTTAAACAACAGCTGAAGCTTATGACCTACCAGTTGACTCCGTCGGACTGGTTGGTGAATTATATGAAGTGGGAGTTGGAACTGTCTCAAGACTTGAAGTTCCTGGGCATCAGATTTCTGACTACAGAGAATCGAATTTTGGTTCCAGATGCAGAAAGATATAATCGTCCATACCAGAAGTCCTCAGAAATCATTTAAACATCACTGACAACACATCTCATTTTCAACGACGGAGTCACTGCAGCCACATGGTCGACAGAAGAGAGGAGCCTCCACATCAACCAGTTAGAGCTGAAAGCAGCAACAGAATCAGTTCTACACTGGACAGCGCAACTAAAGAATCAAGCATTGATGATACACATGGTCAGTTCGAGGGTAGCCTATTTATGTCAACCTGCAAGGGTCCACCAGTCAGCGCCCCTACTGAAACTGACGTTCCAGTTATTCGACATCATGGAAGACATCAACTTGAGGGTCAGAGCTTGCCACATACCAGGGGCAAGGAACGCCCTAGCCGATGCCGCATCTAGACAGGTACTGTCGTCACCCACAGTGCTTGCTCACAATACCGGTCTGTGTTCAGTTTACAAGTAGATGCATAAATAACAAATTGTTTTCATGATTTTACCATTGCTTTTGACATTCATAATCTGAAATGTAACTTCCAAACAGTGTAAAATATACTTTACATTTTCTTATAGGGCCAAGAAATCTTCTGGAGTCATGTTTTTTCCAAGGAACCCCCTGTGGGCAGAAGTGGACCTTGAAATTCCTTGAGGCAAGACTACTGTCAAGAAGAGGACACAAGACCAGGTAGGTAATTTTTCAAAGAACCGTTTACAGAAAGCATTGAAAGTATGCTTATTCACAATAATGATATGTATTTACGGACGACTACCAATGAGACACTCCGTGGACAGAAGTGGACGAAGGACTCTCCTGGCGGCAGGACGGCTGTCTAGAAGACATCCCGTGGACAGAGGTGGACCAAGAACTCTCATGGAGTCAGGACGACTAGCAAGAAGATGACACAGAAACAGGTAGATAAATTGTTCAAGAAAACGTGAAACGCTTGTTCACATTTATTTTCTTACTTATGGAAAATAGTGTTGCTGGGATATTTGATAAACAGCGAACTCCCTCTCTGTACCACATCTACATAAGTGAAATCCATGACTCTTATATATTACAGGAACCCCGTTGATTGTGTTTGTACTCTGCGTCTTTCCCTCCTCCCCCAAAATTTCGGGAAACGGATGCAAGGGCCTTCTTTTGGAACGGATGTTGCAGACAAAGAATTGTCCCATGGTCCTGAGTGTATGGGCTCTTCCCGTATTGGGATAGTTGACGCGCAGTAGCAACCTGTGTTAGGCCTGGTCCATCTAATACTCCTATGATATCTGTTCGTGCAGAGCCGTTATAATACTCATGTGTAATTTGTTTGGCAGCAGAGCCGTTATAATGCGCATGAATGTATAATGTTGGCTGCATTATGTAAAATTGTCAACTGTTATGTGAAGTGTCTGCTACTGTAAACCCTCCAGTGGAACAGGTAGTGCTGCATTCGTTGAGGGAACACGGTACCAGAGCTTTTTATCAAGAAATGTTCTAATCTCTGGTTTTACGTGCCGTGCTACCTTCGACCGTTTTCAGATGTACATATCAAATGAATATATATAGTGTCTGGAAACCGTAGCGAAACCGATTTCTGTTTATTATGGTAGTGTTGTGTTTATATGGAGAAAATGTGAAATGGGACAATAGTGGACGAAGCAACGTATAATCATAGAAGAAGATGCATAGAAGAAATCGGCGCAAGATGAACGGTTCATGCGACAGGAAACTGAACGAGAGAATGTTTGTTAGTGAAAGTATGCTCAAAGATGTTCCAGGAAAAGCTTCAGGAGAGAGCACACAATATGAACGAACCACCCGGTTTTGAACCGACACTTTCTTCTTGTATGTCATCTGAATTTACTGACGAAGGGGATGGGTATTTTGTGTACATACATCATGGCGTTTGCCTTTTGCTATGAAAACCATGAAAACCGACGTGCTGAGATCACCAGTGATACAATGAGCTGACACCATCTTTCGTGTCTGTCATGTTACGATGGGCTGAAACCAGGTTTTGTGTCTGTCATCTTACGTTGACCTGAAACCAGGATTTGTGTATATGTCATCTTACGATATGCTGATGCTGTGTCCCTGTTATCTTATGCTGCACTAAAACCAGATTTTGCGTCTATGTCATTTTACGATGCACTAAAAGCATGTTTTGTGTCAAGTCACGTAACACAACCACTTAAACGCCAAAAGGTTAGACATAATTTCAGCAAATTAAATTCTTCATACAGTCTGAATTTTGTTTGATCCTGCAGCTTCCATATGTTCATCATAAAATCACACTTTTATTTAAGCCCCTGTCCTTGTCGAAAATACATTACAAGAAACTAATGCTAATTTAGTATCATATAGATTAGATATATATTAGTTCGCTAGTAACGGTCTGTATTTGCTGTCTGTGATGCTGTTTTTTAAGAACCGTAACCATATGGCAAACATGCTTGATAAAATACACATTCACACTATCGCGAATGATAGAAATAGGTCCTTCTCAAATTCGAAAACGTAAATTGTATTTTTTTTTAAACCAAAAGCCTTTAAAATGAACATTTAAGCGTGTGTTTTACATTTTGTGACGAAATGTCAGTGTTATCTTGTCTGACGCTCTGATGAACGCTCTACGCGTGAAGCAGGATGGAGATAAGGCTAGATCGAAACTCAAAGAAATTCGTTTCTGGAGTATTTTTTACTTGTCTTTTCATCTCCGGGAGGAGACGACGATCTCTAGATGGAGTCTAATTGCAGATTACAGAAACGACCAGAACTCTGCTCATTTGGATCCAGCTTCTTACAGATGGTAACGTGTGCCCGTGAATTGAAGTTAGTTAAATAAATAATACCGATTACAAGGCAAGGGGTATGTTGAAATGTCTCAGGCTGGTTATTCATTGAAGAAAGATGTTCTACACACTTATCAAAGCAACGCAATGTGTGGTTCATGTGCATTCATTTAAACCGTCATGAGACAATTTTAATCGCGTGACAGGGAGTTAAACAGCGTGAGACTGCGAGATTTCATATAAATGAACTTCTACTTTTGAAGGTGGTTTTGAATTATCAATGACTGAAAGACTAACGCAAGTACTGTTTTGTATTGAAGTCATTCAGCAAAAGGCCAACAAACATGCAAAAACAATATTAAAAACGTGTCTCGATTCTCGAAATACGTTACGGGTAGTTGATTTTAAATCATGACATTGATCACTGGATTGTCAGGTCCAGACACGCTTATTCACAACCCGCCGTCTTATAGCAGGAATATTGTCAAGCGCTACAGCAAACAAACAAACAAACAAACAAACAGTCCTTCACGTTTATGTGGAACATGTCATACTGTCGGGCGGTTTCTTATATAAAAGGTGCGGTAGGGTAGCCTAGTTGTTAAAGCGTTGATGGTCCAGGTTCGGTTCCCCACACGGGCGCAATGTGTGAAGCCCAGTTTTGGTGTCCCCGTTGGGATTCTGCTGGAAGCGGCGTAAAACCATACTCACTCTTATTACAGGACAAATATCTCCGATGCATGTCTCCGAAATGTCGCCCCGTTGGGATTCAGATTTGCATCAATCTATGCTGATCGTCAAAGATCATCAGGTGGGTGGAATGATCAGGTTTTGTAGATAGCTTGTCATCGTATCCTGGATATATGGGTCGTTGTTCATATAATCACTGGATGGTCAGGTCCAGACTTATATACAGACCGTCGTCAATGAGAGTGTGTAAGGTTCTAGGCCGTTTTTCGGACCCTTCAAGCAATACCACACTGGCGAACACCAGGAATGGACTTCACACAGTGTACCCATTGGGGAATCGAACTCACTCTGATCTTCGGTGTGACTCGCGAACGGTTTAACCATACGGCCACCTGTCCGCTCCCAGGCAAATTGAATGAGTACTGATGAGTACAGCGGAAAACAAACAACGTTTCAATCCTGAAAAGGAAACAAAAACACTGATACAACATACGTCTGAAGACCAGGCATTTCCTAGCATTTCCTATATTTTTATCACCATGGTAATCTAGAAGGTTGATGTTCATTTTTCCGAACCGCAACTCCAGCCCTTCAAAAAATGGATCACATACTTAATGTAACGAAACCTGAAATGGTCCATTGAGTGCTCAGTCAAGCTGAAAATGAATTAGCAGTGGCAAATTTACTTTCGTACATGAGGATGTCAAGATGGTTAACCCCAATACCTGTTTGCAATAATGTCGAAATTTCGGCTACAAATTACATTGAACACAAACGAAATCAGATAAAAGCTAACAGACTCTTTTTATACAAAACACTACTTCGATCGGTCACCATGAAGAAGAATGACTGAGAATGTTTATTCGTCGCTTGTAGCAATATTCTCGCAACAACACGTCGTGGGACACCAGGAATGGTCCGTGTGAGGAATCGAACCCGTACGCAGCACTCGGCGGGACGAGCGGACGATTTAGACAATTAAACTGTCCCAACTCCCTCATGAAGAAGAGGGCTGAGAAATAAATGGTTCACGTCATAGGCAGATATCGATCAGTATTTGTTATGCCCAATCATTCACTAAATCACGTAGTAATGACGTGGAATAGAGCGACATCTGTCTTCTCCATGAGAATTTCAGGTAAAAACGTGTTTAGTATCTCATGCCGGGATTTACAAACGACTGTTGTGTGGATTAGATGGTAAGTCTGTAGATTGGATGGTGAGTGACTTGACATTTAATCCAAGGTGTCTCTGGATCAGGCTTCACTATTAATACTCCGCCAGGGAAAAGTAATAACTGCATTACCACAAATGTAACTGCAACCAATGATTGAAGGAATGAGTGAGTGAATGACTTTACTTTTACACCGCACTCAGCAATATTCCAGCTATATGGCGGCGGTCTGTAAATAATCGAGTCTGGCCCAGACAATCAATGATCAACGGCATGAGCATCGATCTGTGTAATTGGGAATTGATGACATGTGTCAACCAAGTCAGCGAGCCTGACCACCCGATCCCGTTAGTCGCTTCTTACAACAAGCATAGTCGCCTTTTATGGCAAGCATGGGTTGCTGAAGGCCTATTCTACCCAGAACATTCTAGGTATAAATGTTCCTAAAATCATACTTTATTTATAAGTGCTTAATGACTATCAGATGTCTCTGAGAGATGGGCAGATAACTCTGGAAAGCAGGCTGTGATACTTTTCCCCATGTCCTGTTCTCTTTGAATTTTAATACCAAAACAAATAAAAACTTGTCTAATCTCACTTTTTCTCGCAGCTGTTGAAATTTATGTCCTGACGCGATGGAAAGCACTCTTCACACACACTTAAATATCCAGGTCAGCATGATCTTTCTTTATCTGTGTTGTGTTTAAAAAAACCCAAATTATCTCTAAAGCAAGATGACTCGATCTATGTCGTAAACTGTTTCAAGATCAAGAGATCTAAATCTTACAATTTCACAGAACTTGTTAACTTAATGAAAAACGTATTTTTTATTGTTCATTTTTACGGATTGCTTTTTGCTCTCCCACTCTGCTGTTATTTGAACTTGGAGACGAGGAAACAGAAAAAATACAGTCGGCTTCTTCAGCAAATAGCAAAATGTCTGACTGATCTCTCGAGGATGGATTGGTATGATCTGTACATAACGGGGGTGCAGCGCTTCTAGCTGATTGCAACAGACCAGTGGGGACAATCTAACGCTAAGTCTGAATATTTATAATTTTGATTGTAAAAAATAAACCAAATAAAATTAAATTGGAAAGGAGCACCGGTGAGATGGGTGATTCAGAACCTGAGTGAAATCTATGCTTCATTTAGGGTCGTTTGGTGTGTTCGTTGTTCGGACGTCGCAGTATTTCAGATACAAGACTGCTGTCCGGACCAGATAATCCAGTGATCAACATCTTAAATTAGGTCTTCAACATTGCAGGGAGGGCCAGGCAGAAATAATGGGCAGGGAAAATAACGGGGTTCGAGGACTGTCAGGCTACAATCGGGGCACCAAATCTACACGTACTACATATTCAAACAGAGCGGCGGGATAGCCTAGTGGTTAAAGCGTTCGCTCGTCACGCCGAAACCCTGGGTTCCCTTCCCGACATGGGTACAATGCATGAAGCTGATTTTTGGTGTCTCCCGTCGTGATATTGCTGATATATTGCTAAACTACAATATTCCGACTTAGCGTCATTAAGACGATTGGAAGTCTCTGTTGTTTTAATTTACATCTTTAAAATGAAAGTACATGTGTGATCAGCTGCTGAATGTCTAATATGTATTGCCTGAAGCCACTACCGTGTTACTAAACTGTGTATGTATTGTTAAATGCAATATGAGTGTATTTCACATTAACTGATAAAATCTAAATGAGGACACGCATTTGCGTCTTTCCTCATAAGCCGATCCATCAAATCGGATTGTAGTGTTAAAGGTTATATTACAGTTTACCGTTATGTAGATAATACCGTGTACCCTTACTAATTAAGCTGTTGACGATAACCTAATTATACATAGATTATGTCTAACTATGGTATACATTACATTGTCTACCCCTTTCATGAAGATGGGATGTCGGCGATCCTTTACCCAATGGCCCCGTGGCATCTTGAATACAATGTTAACTTTTATACAGTGAAAGACCGTTAAGACCTCCGACGCTGAAATTAAAAGAAGAATATATTACATTCAATATCATGAGCATGTTCGCTGACGATAACTGAATTTATTTTAATAACAAACCACACAATGGAGTGTTTATAAACAGGTTAGAGAATCATTGCTATCATATCGCACACATGGCGTATCCTTCGGCGGCTGCTGTCTATCCATGTATAAATTGTTCGTGACTGGTTTTATGTACAATGGCAGTGCCAACGTGACTAGGTTCCGTCTCATACCGTCACGAATATGGCGATATTGCTGGTTAAATGAAGCCATGGAGATTAGATTTGTTTTAAGGTTTGTTGTTTAACGCCGCACTTCAGCTATATCGTAACGGTCTGTGTATAATCCAGTCTGGACCAGACAACCCAGTGATCAATAGCACGAGGATTGATCAATGCAGTTGGGATAAAGCGACACGTGCCAGCCACGTCAGGGAACCTGACCACCCGACAAACATGGACTATTGAATATCACTTCTGACCAGGATTCCATGAAATTAAACAAATGAGGTGCAGGTTAAAAGAATAAAAGAACGCATTGAAAAAAGCCAACATATTAAATCTATTAGTTTTTTTTGTGTATTTTGCACAGAAAGATATTTACTAGTAGACGCAGGATTAGTTTGAACTGGGATGAGTATTCATAAGTGTTCTAGAACAAGCAACAAGTATCTCGATTGCACGTCGTCCTTTTCGGAAACCATTGTCGAATGTACTCAACCCGGGTCCTTGGTGTACAAAAACAAATAATATTTTCTCTAGTCATCTGTTTTAGCGTGCGAAACAGACGAATACTACATTGTGTTGAAACACAATATATGTTTATATTAGGTAGAGCTGTTTTGTTAGTAAGCACGCCCAGTGTTAGAAGTTAAGATTCATATGCGGGACGTTCGTCGTCATCTTCCTGGCATGGAGCCGTTGGGTGGCCTAGTGGTCAAAGCTTTCGCTCGTCACGTCGGAGACCCGGGTTCGATTCCCCACATGTGTACAATGTGTGAAGCTCATTTCTGGTGGTCCCCGCCGTGATATTGCTTGAATATTGCTAAAAACTAAACTCACCCTTTGCAAAAATGGATGGCAAACACAGCTGTCACTTGATGTAATGGATAGCTGTTTGGATTTGACATGTCTGTCAAAAACTTCATCATGATATCAGAGGCCATGTTATAAATGGTCTCTGTTTCCATTGATACCGTCGGCTTGTTTCATACAAAATGAAAAAGCTTTTGAATGATGCGGTCCAATAAGCCCTGGATGAAGAGGTGAATCACTCTGATGTGATGGCTGCTGAGTTCTTCCATACAGGGGTACATGCTTGAAAGAAAATCTTCCTGTATGCGCATCTGATGATACCTACTCCAAAGTATCTCTCGGTCCCTTGATAATGATCTCCCAAGGCCAAACCCCTTGAACACAGGGTGTAACTTTGGTGTCACAATAACTATAAAATCATTTATAGCATCACAATCTCTGCTGAGGGATTTAGCAATTTGGATCAGATCTGGACCAACTATTGAATCTGATTTAGATTCATCCATCACGGGGTCCCCTATGATCATTTCCAGTGGATTTGGTACTCTATTCCTCAAGGCGGCCATCATGTCACCTTCACGTGAAACAGGCAGGACTTTTGCGCTGTGTTTAGCATCTGGTTTGGAGCTATGTGGTTTGGGGGACATACTTGTTCGTCTGTGCTCCTCAGCTGAAATAGTGTAGAGAATAACCAGATCTATAATCTAACATACAACAAATTACGTGCAAAGTACTTCACGTCCAAACATTGAATACAGGACAGTCTCGTTTCCTGCTTACTGGGTTCCGTCCTGTTGCGCAACTATACGTCCTATTGACCGACAACCAGTCCAGAATGTTTAGACTACTTCCTTTATCTGGATACAAAAATATTAATCAACATGATTTGATACATCTATGCACTTGTATAATGCAGCACCACGCTCCGTGTGTTCCTTCCAAACACGTCCTACAGCGTCTCTATCGTACCGGAGCTCTAAGAAACGATAACCTGGACATGGTGGTAATCTCAAAACGAGGCTCCGACGTTAGGAAAGTTCGGCGGTCTGGTACGTAACGTATGTTATATCAATCTCATTGTGCGTTACAGAACTACAATGAATAAGCGCAAATACACATAACAGGTGTAACCAGTGAGTACGACCTCATCAAACAGGGGCAGTCTTTGATTTCTTGCTTAATATATGCTGCCTAAATCTCGATATAGAATATAGAAATACGATGTTTTTAACGTTTAAAATTAAAGTTCATGTGTAAATACCATTTTATAATAAAACAAGGAATTGGAATTCAGTGTAACCAGTATTGTTTTTGGTGTCTATTTTCACTTTCACTGGAGAAAAAATCGGAGAGACTGAAAAATACGTCATCGTCTGAATATGAGACGTTAATGAGACTCGTGTTAAGGTATGTGAAAGCAATATTCAGCGTATCATTCACTTTATGGGTATTTAAGATATCAACTGTGTAAAGACTTCTATGATTTTATGCAGGGGTAATATGGTACTCTCTTACACGGCACGGTACGTATTGCGTGCGAAACCTTCGGCTCGGTCCGAATCGGATATATTTAGCATTTTGTTTGGTTTCTGTTCGCTGTAATTACCGGACCGTATCTTTTGGGCGTGGCACCCATTATGTATTTTGCGTCTCTATCGTACCGGAGCTCTAAGAAACGATAACCTGGACATGGTGGTAATCTCAAAACGAGGCTCCGACGTTAGGAAAGTTCGGCGGTCTGGTACGTAACGTATGTTATATCAATCTCATTGTGCGTTACAGAACTACAATGAATAAGCGCAAATACACATAACAGGTGTAACCAGTGAGTACGACCTCATCAAACAGGGGCAGTCTTTGATTTCTTGCTTAATATATGCTGCCTAAATCTCGATATAGAATATAGAAATACGATGTTTTTAACGTTTAAAATTAAAGTTCATGTGTAAATACCATTTTATAATAAAACAAGGAATTGGAATTCAGTGTAACCAGTATTGTTTTTGGTGTCTATTTTCACTTTCACTGGAGAAAAAATCGGAGAGACTGAAAAATACGTCATCGTCTGAATATGAGACGTTAATGAGACTCGTGTTAAGGTATGTGAAAGCAATATTCAGTGTATCATTCACTCTATGGGTATTTAAGATATCAACTGTGTAAAGACTTCTATGATTTTATGCAGGGGTAATATGGTACGCTCTTACACGGCACGGTACGTATTGCGTGCGAAACCTTCGGCTCGGTCCGAATCGGATATATTTAGCATTTTGTTTGGTTTCTGTTCGCTGTAATTACCGGACCGTATCTTTTGGGCGTGGCACCCATTATGTATTTTGGAAATGTGTTTGTAAATATAAGTAGTACAATTACAGTTGTAACATAAAACATGATATACTTCCTAATCTCCTACAAACAAAAAAATACATACTTACTGTACAGTACCTTTGATACATGATCTGTTGTGTTTTTTCTTAATGTGCCCAAGGAAACCTACAATGGTTTTGTAGGTTTTGTTACATTCAGGACACTCGTAGACAGCCGCGATATCCTCTTTCACTATCTTTTGCTTTGCCTGAAACTTTTTCGGAGATTTAGTATGCGTCTTGGGAGCAGTAGTCGGACTTTCATTTTCTTCAGACTCTTTTTCCGAAACAAAATTCTGGTCGTCGTCTGAGATGTCTTCAAATGAAGCATCGAAGTCCAAGTCGGAATCATCCCTGTGAAGAAAGTCGTCCATGGTAACGCCAAATGTTCATAGGAACAAATATTCTGGACTTATAACGACACGCATTTCGCACAGAATACACATACACAGCGCATAATGTTTTGTCAGTTGACAAGTGGCAGTGAGAGATAAGGTAAAGATCAAGATTACTGTAATCCGTTTATTTGGTATGTCCGTGTAATGTTTGAATGTCACCAGTCTTAGCCGGAGAAATCCCGCTAAGAGAATAAACTCCCGCCCGGACATTACGCGGTGCTCAATTGCGCATGTCTGTGCATCTGTTGGGCATGTGTGTCTGTAGCGGAAGTTGGCAGCAGGGTGTCGATGTGGATCAGTTATATGCTAGACCGGAGAGCTGATGCTGATGCAGTGCGTCATACAGGCCCTGAAATTAGAGACCATGTTATGCCATTTGACTCAGTATAGTTACACGTTACAGACACCGAGGTAAATGCCAGTGCTGCAACAAACAAGCCATTCCGTGATAAAATCTATGGTATAGTAATGCGAACAACACTTCTGGCAGAAACACAAAGCCTGCTGAAGACCGAAAGGTTAACTCACTTACCGTGTTAACACATAGGATCTCGTTCTTTACAAAACATACCTAAATCATTTGTACAACTCTAAGCATTGTTAAGTCTCCTTTGAAGATCCACAGTTGTGTACTAATTGACACTCAAAGCATCAATTTGTCTGTGAATTTATGTTCTGAAATAGTTTCGACTAAAAGGCCAAAACGATCTTCTCCACCAAGAGGAGGTACCCATTGAGAGGTGCCAAGGCAGACTCTTTTTTCCTGAACAATAGATAATAAACGGCGTTGCTAGGCAGCGGATATACATGCTGACGGAATGCGTAGCGTGCTTTTACGATTAGTTAGCAAATAATGACAAAATGGTGTAAATATCCCCATTGTTTTTAAACTTTTAACTCGAAAAGAAACGGAACATCATAACAATGTCATGTATTCAAGTCTTGACTGCCCTTCCTCCAGAAGTGAGGAGTGTTTGTGGAACAGTGTACTAGGGACGCTCAGTACCTGACGTTAGAAAACTATATACATGATCAACGACAACACCTTCCACAGCACCAAGAGGTGTAGAGGAGAACGTTTACCGTACCTTTAATTTAAATATTAACGACACGTCATGAATTCAGAGTGTTCAAGGTGTACTATGTCGTGTCTGGTTAAATTTGAATGTTTTTCAGTCGCTACATGAGATAAACATATCTCGCCGCAGTTTATATATGGAAAGTCCCTGTGGGGGATCAGTAAAATAACTGATAATGTGAACATCTGTACTGCCTGCCTTCTAATTCAGCTTAAAAGTAGGTCTGAGTTCATAAATTCTCTCTGTTGGGGGCAGAGGATGTAAAGCTCTAGCTCAATTCAATGGTTTCAAAATGCCTTTTAATTCCACAAGTTCCAATGCTTCTTGGGACACTTCGTCAAATGACAATCCACACGAATAGAGGCTGGATAGATTGAAGACCCGTTTGCCCCCTTAGCCCACAACACATAATCCCACAATGCTCTCTTAGAAACTTTACAACACGTCTTACTCCTTCAGTATGTTAAAGCTCTCTCTTACTTTCTCACACTCTTTCATTTCACACATATGTATCTCAAATTCTTTGTCAGGACACTTGTCGGTCTTGATCAGATCAGGACCCTTAAGACCCCACAAGACAATCAGGTTTTATGTCTTAGTTGTTGTAGTGTATCACAGCTGTCACTTGCGGCCCTGGGAGCTAGCTTCTGACATCCGCTGGCAGCAGGGGTTGGCAGACTGAAAGTAATGTTTGAAGAAGTACTACTTATTCATGTGTCTATATCACGACTTGACCAACGTATAATGCGCCCAGTCTGATGGTAGGGGTCGAACGCAGCAATCACACGAGCGGCGAGCCGATGCCTCGTGGATTGTGAAACAGGGTACGTGGTCTCTCAGTACCTGACAGAGAAAATGAAACATACTTTCGAAAACAGATTGCATACACGACCATTCCAGACAATCTAATGACCACCACGCCCTCCACAGCACCATGAAATAAGGCAGGGTATGATTCTCAGTGACTCCTGAAATTCTTGCCAAACCCCATTTCGAAATACCGATTGTTCTCACTCATTACTCTGAGGGCATAGCGGTAATCACACACGTGGAATTAATTGAGCGTTGTTAGGGATACGCTTGTAAACGTAAGGTTTTTATCATCATCTATTTTCTACATTTTGCTTCGTACATTTTTTCCGAAGTCTGTATTTCCATCCGCACCTTCAATGAATACTGACGCTCGCAGGCTGTGGTAAAGGTGAGAATGCATATTAAGTTCATACCAGTATCTGAAGATGATTTCCAGACTGTATAAAATCTACATAATGCTTAAGCCTGTTCCACTCAATTGGAAGAGGAAGAAAAGAATCTGACATCGGTAGAGGGAGTAACATCACGCACGCACGCACGCACGCACGCACGCACGCACGCACGCACGCACACTCTGGAACGGAAAACAGCTACTTCAGCTTTCATGAATAACCTTATATATGTCGCGTTATTCTGTAGTTTTAGCATTCTATTACAGTGAAAACTGTGAAAAACAACATCTGTACAATCCGGGAAGTTGGATTGTACAATTATCGTCAGCTCTACAGACCGGCTCATTGTTTAAAACGGATTATTTCATCCGCCCCAATGAGTGCCGGTTTAGACAGCTTCCAATGTATTTCTTCAGTCCCAGTGAGTGCCGGTTTAGACAGCTTCCACTGTACACAAAACAACTGGCAAGCTGCTAAAGCAATGTTGGAGTTACTACACGTACACGGATAGGGTGTATAGTCACTGGGTTGCATGCCAACATTGCAACATATATTCCGTTATATAATCTATGGTATAGTAACACGTGTGCGAGTGGTATTTCCATAATAGCTGTACTATGTAGCATCATCACTGACACTTCTGGCAATAACACAAAGCCTGCTGAAGCATGAAAGGTTTACTCACATACCATGTCAACATATTTGATCTCGTATTTTACAAAACATACCGAAATCATTTGTACAAATCTTAGCATTGTTAGGCCTCCTTTGAAAATCCATAGGTATGTTATGAAATGTCACCCAATTCATCAATTTGTCAGTCAAATTATATTCTGAAATAGTTCTGACGAAAAGACCGAGAGTATATTTTTTCTCCAAGAAGCGATACTCATCAAGAGGTGCTAAAAGAGGGACCCCTCTTTTCCTGAACAATAGATAATAAGCGGCGTTCCTTGGCAACAGACATGATACGGCCGTAAACGTGCTGACGGAGGAAAATACAGCGCATAGCGTATATTTTAGGATTAGTTAGCAGAAAATGACAAAAATGGTGTAAAAATCAACCTGCGGAACATCATAACATGTATTCACAGACTTGACTGTCCTTCCTCCTGAAGTGATTGATTATGTTGTATCTTAAACAGCTGTCTTAATAAATATAACACAGAAGCACTTCCACTGGTAACGCATGTTGTAGTAACGCACTTTGCTCCATGGAGTCTATTTGAAGGACGCACCAGCCTACCATCCAGATGTTTTCCACACATGCCCAAGAAGCATGTTGCAACATTTACACCCACAGGAAGGATGACGATGTAGGGATGAACAACTTCTTTATTGCTATGAGAGCGATGTTTCGGTGTACGTTCTAACGCCGTTACCAAGCATGTGATGTGTTAGAACCTCCTCCGAAGGGACGCTGTCATAACAATAAAGAAGTTGTTCATCCAAATATTGTCATCCTTCCTTACTACTCCAACTTGTAAATGCCTTACAAAAAAATTACACCCACAGTCAGTTGTTGCGTAGAACAATATCTCTCTCTGTCTCTGTGTCTCTCTCTGTCTCTCTCTGTGTCTCTCTCTCTCTTAATAGGCTACGAAGGGACTGGAATAATGAAACACCAAGCGTCATGTTTCAAACGGCTGTAGCTTGTTCAGGCTAACAGCACGTCATGAAGTCTGCTTTTGAAAGAACGCGAATTCAGCATGTTCGAGGTGTGATATAAGTAGGTCGTGTCTCGTTAAAAGTGAACATTTTTCACTGGCTACAAGAGATAAACATATCTTGGTGTAGGTTATAAATGTTTACGGAAACACTAAAATACCTGGTAATGTGAACATATGTAATGTTTGCCTTTTACTTCAACTTAAAGTAGGACTCAGGTGGCTTTTGAGAGACATTGCTTCGCTGAGTGAACCTCAGATCCGTGGCATTCACCGCTCAGTCTACAAGGGTGTTCATGTTCCGTTTGGGAGTAATGTTTGAATGAAGTATCACTTATTTCCCAGTGCTTTAAAGATTCGTTCGCAGAAAATGACAAAACGGTGGAAATATCGTTCTGAGTGGTTTGTTTCTAAACTTACAAGTTTCAAAGAAACGGAATTCATTACTTGTATTTACCAACTTGACTGGCCGTACTCCTTCGGTGACTTATCATGTTGTATATTAAACATCTTAATAAACATAACACAGAAGCACTGCTACTGATAATATATGTTGTATTATGTACATGTATACAACTTTGCGTAATGGATTCTACTACATTACTATATAAACACACCACCCTACTACCGTCATGTTTCTTACACATGCTTAATGAGGTAAGTTGCAATAATTATAATCACATTCAGTTAGTAAGTACAATAACCATTTTGAAAAGAAAAAAAAGGCTCTCTCGTAATGTGTTTAATAGAAACTGAAATGTTGAAACACCCGGTGTCATGTTTACAATAGTTTGTAGCGTGTAAAGGTTTATGTTGAGGTTAACCTTTAACCATAAGTTTAATTTAAATGAACACATGATACCTGTAGTTTAAGTAACCGCATGTCGTGAAATCTGGTTTTGAAAGAAAGCGAATTCAGCATGTTGTAGGTGTATCATGTGTAGTGTTTGGTTAAATTCGAACGTTTTTCAGTCGTTACTAGAGATAAACATATCTCGCTGGAAGGTATTAATGGCAACGTCGTGTAGGGAGTCCTTAAAACAACTGATAATATGAACGTAGGTTTGCCTGCTAATTTAACTTAAATTAGAACTCAGGTGGCCTTTGTGAGTCAAGGTTTCGCTGACTGAACCTCAAAACCGGTGGGATTCCCCGCTCAGTCTACACGTGTGTTCATGGTCCATTTGGAATGAATGAATGAATGAATGAATGAATGAATTTCCTCCAGAATCTACACCCGAAGATTTACAATATTCCTGATGTTACTCGGAGCAAATGCATGCTGTCAATATGTACATATATATATAAATATGAGTCTGTGTAGGTAAATATTCGATATCACGTAAGTGCACAAATGACAGCTTTAAGGGATGAGAGAGAGGCTGGTCTGATACATTTTTCAGATGAAGTACATATTTACAGCACTGTTTGAACCAAACCCAAAAATTGTGCAAGCATCTATTTTCATCCAAAAGTTTAATTTGAACATAACTGTCAATATCCGGTTTGTCACCGATGGAGCAGAAGAATTCATTTTGCTCAGTTATATAATATTTACAGTGTAAAAGTACATGTCTGTCATAATCAAACGCCTGTCTGCCACATTTGGAACATTCTCCAGATGTTTTTGGTCCGGGAACTGTCTTAAGACAATACTGGATGCAATATCTAAGATGAGAATACGTCAATGCTAATTTCTATAGTATGAGCAACTTAAGTTTTTAAGAGTTGACCTGACCAGATCTATTCTCAGTAGCAATCTGCATTTCCACCTATTTTCCACATACGAGGATATTGCGTCACATACCATTTTTGCCCTTTCGGGTTTGCAGGGGAATGTTCCAGTAGTGGTAAAGATCGAAATGACATTGTGAAGGTAACCTTGCATTTACAAGGCAATTGGTATCATTGTATCACGTATGTTGGTGCTAGTTTTGGTATTAGGAACATTGACTGACGCCAAGTACACATCCCACAGCACTATCAAATGAGGCGCGATAAATAAATCTCAATGACTCCTGAAACTCTTGCCAAACGTGAATTCAAAACACCGACTGTTCTGCGCACCCATTAATCTGTGAGGACATAGCGTGGACATAACGTGGACATAACGTGGACATAACTTGGGATTACGGCTGTAAACGTAAGGTATTTTCATCACTTTTGCACATTATGCTTCGTACGGTTTTTACCGAAGTCAGTTTCTCCATCCGCACCTTCAATGAATAATGACTCCCGCACGCTGTGGTAATGGTAAGAATGCATGTTAAGTTCACACCAGCATGTGAAGACTGATGATTTCCAGACTGTACAAAATCTGTATCATGCTTCAATCAGTTCCACTCGATTGGAACAGGAGGAAAAAGAAGTGTTAGCCAGGATATTAAATCAGACATTGATAAAATGAGTAATATAACAAACACTGGAAACGTGAATACCTATGTCAGGCCTCATTAATAAACTTACAGGTATCACGTCGGTCTATGGTTTGATCTTGTACTTCACAAAACATACCGAAATCATTTGTACAAATCTTAGCATTGTTAGGTCTCCTTTGAAGATCCATAGTTATGTTATAAAATGGCACCCAATTCATCAATTTGTCAGTCAAATTATATTCTGAAATAGTTCTGACGAAAAGACCCGGGGTATCGTTTTCTCTAAGAGGCGATACTCATCAAGAGGTGCTAAGAGGGACCCCTCTTTTCCTGAACAATAGATAATAAGCGGCGTTTCTTGGCAACAGACATGATACAGTTGTAAACATGCTGACGGAAGGGAAATGCAGCGCATAGCGTGCTTTTAGGATTAGGTAGCAGGTAATGACAAAATGGTGTAAAAATCAACCTGCGCGGGTTTGTTTCTAAACTTACATCTCGAACAGAAACGGAAAATCATAACAGTCATGTATTCACAGACTTGACAGGCCGTGCTGCTTAGGTGATTGATTATGTTGTATCAATAATAAACAACTGTCCTAATAAACATAAGGCAAACGCACAGCTTCTGATAATGTATGCTGAAGTATGCATAAAACTTTCCTCGGTGGAGTCTATTAATAAAACGCACCATCCTACCCACCTGTAGACTAACAAATACAGTCTCTGAAATGAACACATTGTGCTGAAAACAGTTCACATTGAAAGAAACTAAACTGAAATGAAAAGGAGCCCTGATACTTTCCTGAAGCTGTGGAAATTTAGACTTGCCACATTTTCTAGACTTGCGTGGGCTTTCTTGGGTTTATTTGAGTCAGGGTCTGTACGAGAGACCAGCCAACCTGATGTGACTAACACATGACTAAGGAGCATGTTGTAACAATTACATTCAGTCACTTTGCACGTAGAATAGTTATTTTTGAAAAAAAAACGGGTGTCTCTCTTAATGTGTTGCGTTGGGACCGGAATGTTGAAACACCAGGTGTCAGTTTTCAAACAGCTTGTAGCATCTTTAGGTTCTCATGTAGAGATGAACATCTACCGTTCCCTTCAAGGAACATCATGTGATGAAGTCGGGTTTTGGAAGAACGCGAATTCAGCATGTTCTAGGTGTAATATGTCGCGTTTCTTTAAAATTGAACGTTTTTCAGTCGCTACAGGAGATAACCAATTCTAGCTTCATGTTGTAAATAGCAACACCTTGTAGTGAATTCCTAAAATAAATGATTACTTTAAGAATTGTGATATTTATCTCTAATTCCTAAAAAGACGGGTTAGCTTTGATATTAAACCAAATGGCATGTTTTTTCTCCTTCAGGAATGCAGCTTGGGAAATTTTGCAAGTGTTAAGGAGCTGTAAATTCAGTCACACTCGTTCTTACATACACTCATTCTTATAGTGGACAAGCGGTGGGGACGCGGCCAAGTCAAAATTATTTTTTCAAACGGCAATAAAACATGTTACGCGCACAGATAAACGTGACGCGCCGATGCTCGAGAAACATTTAATTTCTTGTATTTAGCGTTATATAGAAGGAATGAAACCTTTAGTATCCTAATTCCATTACTCTTTGTGTGTGAGAATGGGATTTGAATACAAAACCATCGAACAAGACAAAGCAAATGAAGAAAAAAACGACCATTAATGACTAAAAGTATTATTTTCTAAAGGCTCATATTTTTTATTATTATACATTTAAACGTACATTATGGCTATGTTCACTTTTTCTTTGTCAAGACAGACTCCGCCACAACAGTCAGACCCTGGATGATTCTACTTATGGCTTTCTTCTGTGATTCTGATGTGGGCTTGCAGCTGCTCAAATACATGGATCTATTACCAGCCACTTCACTTCACTACTACTCCCGCTTGTAGCAGACACAAGCAGTAGGGGATGCCTACGGTATCCAATAATACCGACCCGTGAAGATCTGGTTTAGTATTGATCTTCAGCAACCCATGCTTGTGAAAGGCGACTAACGGGATCGGGTGATCAGGCTCATCGGTTCCCAAATGTGTAGATCGATGCTCATGCTGTTGATCACTAGATACGTTTGGCCCAGATCCGATTACATACAGACTGTCGACATATAGCTGGAATAATGCAGTGTGCGGCGTTAAACAGCAAACAGTCAAAAATACCATGTTTAAGGGATGGAAAGTTATGCGGACATTCCTCTCTTCATAGCTTGTCCATCAACAAATACAGATTGGTCAGCAAATGGCCCACCACTCAGCCTTTGATGGAGATATCACTATCAAAGAGTGAACTCCGTCAGTGTCTATCAATGGTACAGTTGGCACCTATTCAACAAGCTAAGGACAGGGATAGCCTCTGGTTAGTCGGACAAGACGTCCGACCAGGGACGGAAAGGTCTCAACTAAGGAAGTTGTGAACACAGAAGGAAACTTGGGATATTGGTGCCATGACCAAAATAATCGCCAGCAGCCAACTATGCATCCCTTTCCAGAGATGTCCCACTTGGGGATAATGCGTACTCCTTTACAAAAACCTAATGCGGCACTTTTGACACATAAAATATTTATTCAGCTACATTCCTGGTTGCTACGATTATTTTGTCGGTGCTTGGGGGTATTTTCTCGTTATTTCAAACATTTCCTCGTTATTTCAAACATTTTCTCGTTATTTCAAACATTTCTCGTTACTTTCATTATTTTCTTGTTACATCAAGTTTCCTAAAATAAAACCAGTAAGAAGTAAATACTGGACGCACGGGGTAAATACTCGAAATTCAAGTTTTTGACAGAACCTTGAATCAACGAGAAGATACCCGAACCAACGAGAAATTAATCCGAGCAATGGAATATAGTTAAAGAAACGAGGAAATATTCGAATTCGCAGAAAATATATTTTATGCTACCAAAGTGGCAGTATTAGGCAATGGTACTCCTCCGAATCACAAGATCATTGTTTGACTCTCTGCGCTGGGCTATTATAGCCGCAACAAATTAAAGCTACTTAATTGTTTCTGATTTCTTTTTGGTAAACCTTTTGGTACACATGTCATATTTCGTTGCCTGAGTGAACACATTTAACAATCCCTTAAAACAACGCCGTTTTCATAACATCAAACATCAAATGATTTTTACCGCAACCCAAAGGTCGAACTTACGGGACTATCCCCGTTGTGGATTGAGCGCAGTATAAAAGGGGTAAATATATGAATAGTAATTGTATAACTGTATAATCAACAAAAAGGTTAAAATACCTGACCTATTTCTTTCGTTCTGTCGCCTCTTATGAGTTCTACGGACTAATCTGTATTCTAACTGGTCTTCAGCAACCCATGCCTTTCATGCGTTTCTACTAACGGTATCTGGTAGTAGGGTTGTTGTCTTGGTTACCATGTGTGCAGGTCGATGCTCATGATGTTGATCACTTTTTGTGAGGCCCAGATCTAGACTCGAGTTTACAGGCTTCCATCATAAAACTGGAAGATCCGGGTTTTAATGTTTCTTCAGCAACCTTTGAAAGTGGGACTGGCGGGCTCGGGTGGTCTGACGTGGTTGACACATGTCATCGTAACCCCACTTCCGTACATCGATGCTCATGATTTCGAATGCTAAATTGTTCTGTACAAACCCAATTATTTACAGACCTTTGTCACATAGCTGGAATACTGATGAGTGTGGCGTTAAATAACAAACAAAGAAAAGTACTGTAAGTTGCTGGTGGTCAGGTCTTACCCAGTTACCCCGCGGGTAATTAACACTACGACTTATTTTATCAAGGATAGAACTATTTATCAACATATACTAATGATGCAAGTAACTGTTCTAAATGCATGAAACACGATGTGTTGTGACAGCTGTGGACGATGGTAACTCTGACAATACCGCTTTCTTTCCGAACATTTCCTGAATGATTAAATGACTCAGGCTTTAAGTCACATCAACAGTTTTTCGGTATAATGGCAGCGATCATGCCAACAAGGTATACGTGCTTGGGGATACGTGATCATTTGGACGATTCGTACACGTGGTTTAAAGATGTTTATCAAGACTGGAAGAATATGTGCGCTATAAATCTTCGTAATGAGCCCCCATAGAGACAGACGGAGCAGCTGGTTATGAATCCGGCAGGAGGTACATGAAGTAGGATCCAGACAGTAGACGGGGCGGGTCCAAACGAGGAATAAGGACGGAACATGCGTCTAGTAAGGAGACCGAATATTCCGAGCGAGTAAAACAGACAGCAGTTGATCTGAGCATGCGAAAACAGTTGAGTTCAGTAGGAAGATAGAACGTACGAGTCGAGTCAGAAGACAGAACAGGAACACTTAAGGCAGATGAATCGAGTCAGAAGACAGAACACGACACAACGAGTCACGACAGAAGACAGAGAGCACGACTGAACATACGGCAGACAAGTCACGTCAGAAGAGAAACAACACGACAGAACAATGACGATTCGACCCAGAAGACAGAACGCACGACAGAACGTACGATAGACGAGTCAACAGAACGCTCTATAGAACCAGGGAGCCTATATAGAGAGTATCTCTGATAGAATGTACGGCAGACGAGTCTAGTCAAGAGACAGAATGCATGACAGAATATACAGCAGACGATTCGAACCAGAAGACAGAAAACATGTGTCATGGGTACCTTACTAAGAAAAGATATATGTAATTGTTAGATGGCACGTGAGGAAGTTGAAGAGGCAAATGTCAACATGAAGTAATTTCATTTGTGTTTCAAAGAAAGAACCACTGTTCTCTAAACGATCTATAGAGTGCTTAATGTTTTCACACTAACCCACCGACACCCCTCCTGCGCATTATATATAGTTGTAAATATTCATGAAAGTATGCAACATATTCTTTGCATAATGGTAACCTTTCCACATTAATTACTCAATTGAATTCACAATATTTAAAGTTTGGTTTAAGGACTAAATACATTCAAACACGCTATGTATGAAAGGTTCTCTCCGTTTTACCTTGGTTGAAAACAATTACCTTCTAAATGAAACAGTGCGACCTGACTAAACATTACAAACGAATTTGACAATACGAATAACAGTCTGGTGGTTAAAGCGCTCGCTTGTCACGCTGAACACCCGGGTTCGATTCCCAACATAAGCATAAATTGCGTGAAGCCCATTTCTAGTGTCTTCAGCCGTGATATTGCTGGAATACTGCTAAACGTAGATATTTCTGGAATACTGCTAAACGCAGACAAAAAACTAAACTTATTCACTATTGCAAGTAAGGGTCGTTACTCTGTAAGTTGGTTGTTGGGCTTTACACCATAATAACATCACATCCTAGACTGCTACTTAATCCACTATGTGATACATCTAATTGTGCTGACTTCACCATCATATGCCAGTCTAACTATTACCACGAAGGTGCCATTAACAGCCAGTTAAGCAGGTTTTCAAAGACACCCCCCCATGCTTCAAACAGCTGTTTCGATAATTGAAGCACCTCTTCCAATACGAATGGAGAGCGATAAACAAACTCTACAACAGCGTCCATACTGCTAATGAGTACATTAACTCCTTACAGCGTCTAATATGGTGGCGTGTAATGCCTGCAAGAACACGGTCGGTGCCTATTGGGCAAAGATTATGTCGATTTTACTATCGATGGAGACTTTATGCTGTGTTTGAAAGGAGGTAGTTTACAATACCGAGTTGATAAGGTAAAGGTTTGCATCTGTTCTAGTTCCAACATGGGGGGAATGGAGTACACAATGAAACATCATCGCCAAATCATGTTTTTGGGTCTATATATAAGTTCCCGTTATGAGAAACTATTTTGATGCTTCATGAGTCAAGGATTATTTTCAGCTGAAACACATACTCGAATAGATTTTGAGGCAAAAATAAAATTGTTTTTACATATATTGTTATACTTCCTCAAAGAAGAGTTTGGTTTAGAGTCATGCTTGGTTTATACTTGTCAAAGCGATGTACATTGTATTATTGTGATACTGTTAGTCCGTAATCAGTAGACCCGTGAAGGTCCCGGGGTAGAATAGGCCTTCAGCAACCCATGCTTGCCATAAAAGGTGACTGTTCTTGTCGTAAGAGGCGACTAACGGTATCGGGTGGTAAGACTTGCTGACTTAGTTGACATATGTCATCGGTTCACAATTGCGCAGATCGATGCTGATGTTGTTGGTCACTGAATTGTCTGGTCCAGACTCGATTATTTACAGATCGCCGGCCATATAGCTGGAATATTGCTAAGTGCGGCGTAAAACTAAACTCACTCACTCACCCCGTAATGAGTAACTGAGTGAGTCCGGATTATCAACAGAGATTTAAGTGAAAATGAAGAACAATATTTCCGGGTAGTAAGAGTGTAGTCCGGATTATTGAAAAAGCCGGTTTACAAAGAATCCGGATTTGTCAGGTTCCACTGTATGTTCGTGATATAGTCAAGACAGTGATAACAATATCATGACAGAAAATGGCCCTGGTCTGTAAGCGATCTGTAGATAATGTCAAATGTCGGCTATTGTAAGCCATATTCCAGACTGTGTGAATGTATAAAAGCAGTAAACATGTATCGTCGTTAGAATTGGTCTTCACTAACCCATGCTTGTCGTAAGATGTGAAAAACGCGATCGTGTGGTTAGGCTCAATGATTTCCTTGACACATGTCCTATCCCACGTATATCGATGCTCCAGCTATATGGCGGTGGTCTCTAAATAATCGCGTCTGAACCAAACAATCCAGTGACCAACGACAGGAACATTCACTATGCAGCTGGAACTACCAACCTTCATCTTCAAGGGTTGTGAGGCTATGAGTATGATCTTATGCCGCTTTTAGTAATATCCCAGCAATTAACCGGGGGCACACCAGATATGGGCTTCTGGCAACTGCACCCATGTTGGGAATCGAACCTCGGCCTCCAATCACAAGGCTATGCTTCATCCCCAAGGCTACCTCGCCATCCGCCCACCCGATGGCGCCGAAACTTGCTCACGTGTACATTCACTGTTTATCTCGCTATATTGGCCGTTTTGGTACCTGGAGTGCTGCTGCGGCAGAAAAACAACATTCATGCACTAACTTGAAATGACAAACGCTAAAGCCTTGTATGTACATACCAGTCCCATCTGCCTTCCGTATCAAGCAATTTTTAAAAAAATGAAACTTCAGAATCTGAATTCATCGAGATGGAAATACGCTTCTCCTTCATCCGACTCATATTTACCATCTCTCAAGATAAAACAATCACAGGCATATACTCCCGAAAGATAAAACCTCTCAGGTAACTCAGTCTATCAGAGAAACAAATTGAATTTTGAAACCAGAAGGTAAAGGTTAAAGTATATGCAATCATAAACTTCGACACACACATGTGCAGCTCCAACAAGACTAACAGTAGTCTAACACTAAAGGAGCTCGAGGGAGTCCGGGAAATCAGAGGGACTCTAGATTTGCTTCGTCTTGGGCTTAAAAATTGCATTGAGGGCTAGTCCTCTTCTGAAGATAATTTGGTTCAGGGACTGTGAGACACACTCAGCTCCAAGCTTGCAGGGAAAACTTTCTCACCGTAGGATCTTTACAGGCCTGAGTAAACGTTATTTGTCTCTATTTATCGGTTTAACCCGAAACCCCTCGACCAAGTTTTCTATTTTGAGATCCGGCTCATCATTCACTCCTCGAGATAGCTCACAAGACGCCAGAGAATATGCTTACGAAGCATTTAACACAAGGAAGTTGTTTAGGAGTTAAATAAGTCCCCTCGCAGAACGACTACTTGTAGGTACAAGTGGAATCGGGATGTGGTACACATAGTCAACTGAAGTTGACATACATAGCTATAACACTAAACATAGGATGTAAAAATGCGTATCAATACAATAAATAAATATAATATAATTTACGCTAGTTCTATTTTCTTTTATTTTCTGATAGTTCTAAAGTCGGACCAATATTCATTCCAAGCAAGTTCCTGGGAATGAGGAAACAAATATGCCCTCTTGTCTAAGTGTCGCAGTTCGCTTTACAAAATCATATGGCTGTGGGTTTGAATCCCGACTTGATGTTTCTAGTTTTTTTTACCACTATCATTTTCTGTAAGTGACATTAGAGGGTGGTATGATGAAGAAGACCATTTTATGGTTTGACAACTTCTTTGTTCCGATGCTTTGCTTGGGGTAATTATACCAGTCCTTATTTAAACTGTCTCTAAAACGGAAAGAATTACCCCGGCTTTCCAGAACTGGTTTGGGATGAATGAACGGTTGATGACACTGCAGCACAAATGTTAATAGCCTTGACTAGAACAAAACGTGAAAACCCATCCTTGAAGAAGCCACAATGAAACATGTTTATTTGGGAAGAACGTAAACTAAGAATTCCACATGCTCAAACGGAGTTTACATAGTATAAAATCCCGGGGAATTGTTTACGGTGATACTGCAACTTTGTGTAACTGAGCTACAAGACTGTGGGTTTTGTCGAGTGTATTTACATCAGACGCACCTGGGATCCCCCATTATGCAATTGGCCGGAAGTACTCAGAGAAGACAGACGATAAGTGTAGCAGACGCCATGTTGACGTCCGCAGTGAAGATTGAAGGTATCGGATGTGCAGGTTACATCCTCAAGTTCTCATCAGGGCTGTGTTAGTACATAGGTTTGTCTTGTGTGAACCGATCAACGTGATCAACACGGGAAGGTTGAGCTGGTGTTGTGAATCTTGAAACGTTAACGAGGGGAACGAAAAGAACGAAAACAAGGCGCGTTTGTATACATCCCACCAAACAGGTTGCGGTTTCAAATGCCACGGCTGTAGTTAACTTTTCTTAATAAGGGTTCACTATCAACGTTAAAGACACTTATCTCAATACCTTCCTGCATAAAACGTAATCTGTAAAAAATTCTAGGGGCTTGGGGTGGGGGCAGCTGCTTTAATAAAGTGTATACCATAAGGTTTCTTATATGAATGAATGAATGAATGAATGAATGAAAGAAAATGGCATTTGCAGAATGAAGTCATCTGAGTAAAAAAAACCCATAATATCAATAATATAATGCTGAATACCAAACAGGTGGGATTCATGTGCATGGTTCAAGGTCCAGGTAGAATTTACTGTCCGTGTCCTTTTCGCGTTCAAGAATACAGAAATAAGGACAACGCCAAACATAATTAAATATAAGCAAACCTGAATGAACTATTTGTCTTTTTTCTATTTTTGCTTTTCCAATGTTCTTCTTTTTTTGAAGATTGCATGTGCTGTGTGTGAGTGTAACGTTTTGAATCAACTGTTGTTGTTGAGTCTAGTATGTTAGATACACAACCTGACACCCGTGTTTGTGCTAAGCCCAAACCAGAAGAGAAGAGCAACTTTAGAAGAGACAAGCAAGATTACACCAGAGACCATATAATCTATTATATGGTCTCTGATTACACATATTCCTGAGTTCATAAGGCTATTATAATACATGTTGATTTTGTTAATGAGGTGCATATTACATATTACAGTAAACGTACTTATATTCGCTTGGTGCACATTTCGCGGAGTTGACAGGTTAGACTGCATCGCGCGGTTAATTATTCGCGGAATCATTAATTAGGAATGAAGATTTTTATGGATATCAACTTCTTTATGAGAGAACACAACGTTTCGGAGTTAATGCTTACTCCTTCATCAGGTGATTGAGAAAGGGATACAGAGGTGTATTTATATGTACAGGTAAAACAATAACAAAGTAACAAGTGGAATGAGTTAACGAAAGCTAGTATAAACAAGCACTGATAGGAAGCCGATAGTTAAGATAACAATGATGGAAGCCAATGGTAATGCATTACAGTTGATTGGATATGTTTACATAACATGATTGGGGATAAGGGTGGAAGCCAATGGTGATACATTACGCATGATAGGATGATGTACATAACACACAATAGGGGGTGAGCATGTTTACATGAGGATTGGTGATGTACAAACACAAGTATGTACTCGGGTAGATAGGCTATACATGAATTACATCGATAGAATGTACACAGGTAGATGAGATTAATTTATCAATAAGTCCCAGGCACTTGGTAGGTACACTCCTTGGTCGCGGTTGATGGCTGGTTTCTGTCTCCGGATCTCGATGGCCTCTTGCAGTTTCCTTTGGCGCCAGTTGTTGTTGTTGGTAGATAGTATCCTAGTGTCCTCCCATCGAATTGAGTGTTCAGGGTTCTTGAGTATGTGTTCAGAGATGGCCGATTTCTGGTCGAGTTTCCTGACTGAGGTCTGATGTTCCTTCATTCTGGTGTTGATTGGTCTCAGCGTTTCTCCAATGTATAGGTCGCCACAGTTGCAAGGGATCTGGTAGATGCATCCTCTCGGGTTAGGGTGTTCACAGCTGGGTCCTTTACCGTTGGCTTTTAGGTAGGTCTTGATGGTCTTGCCACTGGAGAAGGTGACATCGATGCTGGCTTTGGTCTTGATGAGGCGTGATATTTGATGACTGATGGGGCCAAGGTAGGGTATGGTTACTCTGATGGGTGATGGAGAAGGTTTGGGGCGGGGTTCTCGGTCCTTAAGGGTCTTGTTGATGGTGGCTGTGACGAGCTGGGGAGGGTAACCGTTGAGTGTGGTGAATGTCTTTCTGAGGTGGTCCAGTTCATTGTTTAGGGCATCGGGGTGGCAGAGGGCTTTGGCACGTCTGGTAAGGGTGGCGATGATAGCTTGCTTGATCTGAGGGTGGTGGCAGGAGTTGTAGTGGATGTACTGGTCGGTGTGCGTCGGCTTGCGGTAAACTGAGGTTCTAAGTCCATCGTCTGTGGTGTGGAGGGATACATCAAGGAAGGGCAGGTGTTGGTTGGTCTCAGTCTCCATGGTGAACTTGATTCTTGGATGTTGGTCGTTGAGGTGGTTGAGGAGCTCATTGGGGTCGTTGTCATAGGCGATGGTGGTGAAGGTGTCGTCGACTTTGCGGTACCAACAGAGGGGCTGGAACGGAGCTGTGGAGAGGGCTGCTTCCTCGAAGGAGGTCATGAAGATTTCTGTAATGAGAGGAGAAAGAGGTGAGCCCATGGGGAGACCGTGGATCTGCTTGTATATCTTACCATTGAATGTGAAGTAGGAGGTGTCAAAGCAGCTGCGGGCGAGGTTGATGATGCTGTCTATGGTGAGCTGGGTGTCCAAGTCATCTATCCGGTTGGCTAACTTACAACACCGCCCAGTTCCTCACACGTCTCCTCGCTCCACTTGGCAAAGATGGCAAGTCCTACATCAGTGACTCTTCATCCTTTGTCAACCAGCTGAAAGAATCCAACCCCACAGGCACCATGGTCAGCTACGACGTCGTGGACCTCTTCACCAACATCCCACTAGAAGAAGCCCTGGACATCCTTCGCAGCAAGTTAGCCAACCGGATAGATGACTTGGACACCCAGCTCACCATAGACAGCATCATCAACCTCGCCCGCAGCTGCTTTGACACCTCCTACTTCACATTCAATGGTAAGATATACAAGCAGATCCACGGTCTCCCCATGGGCTCACCTCTTTCTCCTCTCATTACAGAAATCTTCATGACCTCCTTCGAGGAAGCAGCCCTCTCCACAGCTCCGTTCCAGCCCCTCTGTTGGTACCGCAAAGTCGACGACACCTTCACCACCATCGCCTATGACAACGACCCCAATGAGCTCCTCAACCACCTCAACGACCAACATCCAAGAATCAAGTTCACCATGGAGACTGAGACCAACCAACACCTGCCCTTCCTTGATGTATCCCTCCACACCACAGACGATGGACTTAGAACCTCAGTTTACCGCAAGCCGACGCACACCGACCAGTACATCCACTACAACTCCTGCCACCACCCTCAGATCAAGCAAGCTATCATCGCCACCCTTACCAGACGTGCCAAAGCCCTCTGCCACCCCGATGCCCTAAACAATGAACTGGACCACCTCAGAAAGACATTCACCACACTCAACGGTTACCCTCCCCAGCTCGTCACAGCCACCATCAACAAGACCCTTAAGGACCGAGAACCCCGCCCCAAACCTTCTCCATCACCCATCAGAGTAACCATACCCTACCTTGGCCCCATCAGTCATCAAATATCACGCCTCATCAAGACCAAAGCCAGCATCGATGTCACCTTCTCCAGTGGCAAGACCATCAAGACCTACCTAAAAGCCAACGGTAAAGGACCCAGCTGTGAACACCCTAACCCGAGAGGATGCATCTACCAGATCCCTTGCAACTGTGGCGACCTATACATTGGAGAAACGCTGAGACCAATCAACACCAGAATGAAGGAACATCAGACCTCAGTCAGGAAACTCGACCAGAAATCGGCCATCTCTGAACACATACTCAAGAACCCTGAACACTCAATTCGATGGGAGGACACTAGGATACTATCTACCAACAACAACAACTGGCGCCAAAGGAAACTGCAAGAGGCCATCGAGATCCGGAGACAGAAACCAGCCATCAACCGCGACCAAGGAGTGTACCTACCAAGTGCCTGGGACTTATTGATAAATTAATCTCATCTACCTGTGTACATTCTATCGATGTAATTCATGTATAGCCTATCTACCCGAGTACATACTTGTGTTTGTACATCACCAATCCTCATGTAAACATGCTCACCCCCTATTGTGTGTTATGTACATCATCCTATCATGCGTAATGTATCACCATTGGCTTCCACCCTTATCCCCAATCATGTTATGTAAACATATCCAATCAACTGTAATGCATTACCATTGGCTTCCATCATTGTTATCTTAACTATCGGCTTCCTATCAGTGCTTGTTTATACTAGCTTTCGTTAACTCATTCCACTTGTTACTTTGTTATTGTTTTACCTGTACATATAAATACACCTCTGTATCCCTTTCTCAATCACCTGATGAAGGAGTAAGCATTAACTCCGAAACGTTGTGTTCTCTCATAAAGAAGTTGATATCCATAAAAATCTTCATTCTTATGTATTTTCACTTCTAAATGACATTCAAAGACTTGAATCATTAATTGCCGGAACTGCCAGCTGTCTGTTTCGCCGTCACTAATAGCAATAAAAACAATCAGAGTGGCTTAACCTGACATGCGGCATGGATTGCTAAGTCACAGGAAATCCCTGCCTGCCCGATACATACAGTAATACGGTTACCCACGGGAGTATTGAGAACTTAGGAAGTGACACACTGTGATGGTATACTATATAAAGCGCTGAAAAACACATCAGTGTTATGTGCTGAATTCTGACGATTTGATGATGGCATTGCGAATTTGTGATTTCAAACATCAGGGTTTTTGAGAATGTGCTGATGTGTTAACTGACTATCATTACAAGTACTAATGAACTTCTATAAAAAGTTAATGAATAAATAAAATGCTGCCGTATTATCTCTTTCCGAGTTGTTTCATTGTAATCAAACCATCTCTCTCTGTGAGTGGTCAAATAGAACACGTGACCAATTTCAATGGCGGTCTCAACACACATTACTGGTTTCGCTATAATTCGTAATTCGGCTATAGGAGTGGGCTCATTAATTATTTTCGGTGCACGATATGGGAAATCCATTACAGCGACAGTTACTAGTAAGTTTGATTCTTTTTTTTATTCTATCAGTCGCCATTTTAACATTCCAATAGATTCCGGTCCTCAAACTTGATGTGTCATAGCAACAACTGAGAGGCAAGCATGTGTATAGTTAACGAACGAAAGGTTTATTCGCAGGGTACAATTTTTCGCGGCAAAAGAAATTTTGCGCCAAAAGTGCGAAAATAAAACGTGCGCTATATATAATACGTTTACAGGGAGTATTGTGGGCACAGATCGGTCTTTTTAATGTAACGTTGACATAGACACTCATTTTCACTCAGGTTCGCTCACATTCTGCTCTAAACCATAGAGAGGTTTAATATACACTCTCCAGAACATCAATCTAAGTAATCAGAAATTGGTGTACTCATTAAAACGAGATCACCGAGCTTCAAAATTCGACAAATCCACATTAGCTAGTTCACGGTACAACCTCCACTTGGCATAGAAGTTAGGTTGTTTGCTTTGGCTGCTAGAAAATAATATTTCTCTCTGTGTTATAACTATTGTGGATATAATGTTTAAAGTGATTAGGATTAAGGTTGTGTTTGATGTTTGATCACAAAACATGACCATCACACTGTAATGAATGAATGTGCTGAATTTACGCCGCTTTCAGCAATATTCCAGCAATTTCACGGCTGGGAGTATCAGAAATGGGCTTCACACATTGTACCCATGTAGGGAATCGAACCCGGGTGTTGGGCATGATGAGCGAATGCTTTAACCACTAGGCTACCCCACGGCCCCTTTCATGCTGTGTCCCTGCCTTTTTAGACATGTGCGTGTTATACGGATCCATAATTCTTCTTCGGAACATCTGTTAACTATCTTATGCAATTTCTATTCAGCATAACATAACGATACAGTCTTTGAAGATGTGCTTCAATCACACAACGCGTACATCCTCTTCCTGTGTGTAAACGCTGTAGTGTGATGAACAGCTATTTCTGCTAAATATTATGGGCACAAAATCATTTTTGTCTGTGAATGTATACCAATTTGGCACGTCTTCGAGAGACACACGTGTTCCCTCTATGTCTGAGGAAGCAAATTAACGAATGCATCATAGCCTGCTCTGACACTGGAAAGGTGTACATCATCCTGATGGTCTTGTTACTAATGTACTTAAGTTTATGGATTGTAACCTTTTGAACCCGCTGCATCATGGGTTAAGTAATGTGCAACAGATGGCGTGTGTAATGACATATCATTGCCAGTTATTCGTGTTTAGATGTGCTTAACCTTGACCCTCACGACCTTTGCCGAAACACTAAGAATAACCACCTATCTCCCTCGCTGTTCAAACCAGTATCTCATGGTACCACAAATAGCTAAAGCCATGCTAATGCTGTGTTAAACAATGTTAACTCACTCATCCCGCTAGGATGCTGACATGGAATCTGCTGAATGTGCGTAGGATCAGGGAGATCTTGTCAGCACTGTTTGTTTCCTATGGTGGTTTCAGGCTGTAAACGATATGGCTCCGACATTAGTGCTGACAGCAGCTTGAACCTCAACCTGTCCTTAGAATAATCCAGATTGGTGTACACATCAGTCATGTATTAGCTTGTCAGCTGACTCAGTACTGAAGTTGACAACTTTTGACATTGTTAGTGTGAGTGAGTGAGTTTCACTTTTACTCTTTTAGAAACATTGCAGCAACATCACGTCGGGGGACACCAGAAATGGGCTTAACACATTGCACCCATGTTGGGAATCGAACCCGCGTCTTTGGTGTGATGATCTAACGCTTTAACCACTAAGCTCCCCCTCTCCCCTACCCCATTATTTGTGGAATTATTGAGGAATATGATACTAAACAATTCTATTAACGAGTTATTTGAATTAATGTAAACACTTTAGCAGACTTACTAGCTATTGTGTCTTTTCATCGAAGTTCGAATTATGAATAATTAACCTATGATATACATGATTAAATAACGACACACTTTGCAATGTCACCGGGGTGGATACTACCTTAATTCACACGTTTGTGCTGGATCGAAATCAGGTTTCCGACATGACCGGGGGACGCTTTAAATCATAAGGCCACACCTGCCTGCTGCAAAAGGTTGGATTTGGGTTCACAGGAACTTCACAGTCGATAGATACCATCCTAATCCCAGTCCTCAACGCGACATAGTTGGCACACTCGTTATGATATAACATTCCCCCTTTCTGTATTTGGATTTCCCTATCCCTCTGGTGTGTAGGGCACAGCTGCAAATAAAAATAAAATAATTGTGTATACTATTCTTTCCAAAGACTCTCTCTCCATATGACATTCACCGTTGTCTTGTGGATACAGTGTACGGTCGGAAAGTGGAAGGTCAGTTTTTGATTCCCTGCCACGTGATAGACGGTAAATTATGGTACTTGTTATTGTATTGCCTCATGTATGGCATTCAGGGGTTAAGCCAGAGACGGTTTGGTCTGGATACTGAATACTGACCGGTTAATGGTAGCGTCAGAACGAACCAAGACAATCAGTCAGACACACACGCACGCATGTATGCAGACGCGCGTGCGCATATACACACATTGTTACATACACGTGCAACAACCTTAACAACAGTGAAAATGAAAACAAGTCCGTGAACTTGTAACATATCAAAATATATAAGTGGTAATCTGAACACCGCAGTAGATGCTATTTCAAAAGGGCTGCGAGATAACAAATCTGAAACGTCTCACTGAATATATCAACATGCCCGTAAATATACTGTAAAATTAACTTTAATGTCGTTTTATCGCCACGGACAACGAACGCCTTCTGAAAATGGCCGACCGCGTTACCGCCTAGTTTCTCACTCGCAGCGCCCTCTATCGGACGAGTATCGTCTGCTGACACATACACGACTCAGAAAGATATGAAACCCTGTATAGCACTTTCTGATATATATACAGCGGCACAGAATAGGACCGTTTGATAATGTCACACGTTGAGTGGCAGGAAAAACATCCTGGCAGAAATTACGAGGGTTTTAGATTACATGTGTCTAAATGTAAAGATACGCCGAAAGGATAACGGAAAGCACCTACAGGTAGACACCAAAATGTCTGACTGCTTGGCTGTTCCAATGATATATACACGAGGAGGTTCAACTGCACTAAATAAGAATCAAGTGATCCTGAACCCAGTTTCGTAAGGTTCTTGGTCTGATTGAGATTTGCGACATGTGTGATTGGGTGACTCTGTGGAGATTTTTAGTATGTGTCTTAGATATAAATCTTTTCAGTAATTAAAAGTGACCACATTTTATATTATCACATAATATATTTTATAACGCGATGACATTTGTTTAATGTGTATGCATGATGTCTTCAAGAAAGTGACATTCAGTGTCGGACTCCGGTAGTTGTGTGAAGTTTCCTGTCGGAAGAGTAACTGGTTAAGCTAACCCAAATTTGGGTCTTCATAGCAGCTCTAAGGTATAAAGTGCACGTATGTACACGTAATGTGTGTTGCTGACCTAGGTATTCGTATAGAAAATATTACGTTACCATGGAACTCTATGAAAAAACATTAATTTTGGATTCGTGTAACCTGGACAAAGATTAAAACCGCTAATTAAACTGCTCAGCAAAAGAAACGAAACACCCGTGTATGACGGCAGCTTAAAACAAATAACAAACTGAAAGTGTTTTTATGCATTTGCAAATAGTATCTGCTGTGTTTTTAACCTTAAGTTATGTACGTTAGATAACGTTGCATGTTCAAATCCATTTTTCAAGTAGGTCCGTTCCTTTGCCCTTCAGTTTATATGTTTCCAGATTTAATGGCCACTCTACATACAATGGGAAACTGTATATATTGTCAGCAAAAAAAGCCCATTTCTTTTTACAATCATCTGCGAATATATAAGCTAGCACTAGTGTACATACTTTGTAACTGATCCATAGGTCTATCCTGCCATTTGCTCCCTCGCCTTCTGTCAACCATATGCTACGAATTGATGAGCATAGTATGACGCGCGTAACTGAAGAAAATAGAAGAAATACGAGAGAAGTAGAAACTCCAATAGATCGACTGCTTGTTTTTATAGTCATGAAATCACTTCAAAGTGCTCAACATGGTTGCTTCTACACGTGTACTACTGAACACCAAATGGTAGAATGAGGTAGCATTCTATCGACTGTTGTCAAGCTGGTGGCGTTATTTAGATATAACTTAAGGTAAACGCCCTCTGAAATTGCTAGATATTGGAGTTTTTCTGAGAACGCTGTGTGAGCTAAGAACGCCACTTTGAACAGTATTTCGGCTGTAGCACGTCTGGTCAGAAAATAATGAACTTTCTTGACTTTTTGATGTTTAACGCCGCCATATTCCAGCTATATGACGGCAGTTAGTCTGTCACACAGATCCTGAACCAAATATATCCAGGAAAGCCCACGTAAGTCTAGAAAATCTGGCAAGTCCTAATTGCCACAGCTTCAGGAAGTCTCACCTAGAGCTGCTTTTCATTTCTGTAAACTATGTTCATTTCAGCGATTATCTAGACGGCGGTCTGAAACTTATATAGATCAGACAATCCAGTGATCAACAACATGAGCATCGATACAATCCCCAATCCCCCAAGAACAGAGTTGTTATACAGTTTCGTCAGTACCATCAACCTATGTATATGATTATTAACTGATTATACCAGGTGTTGGCGGAAAGTCACTCTTGTTCATCGGTCACAAACACATGCAAAGGCGAGAAAATTAACTTGAAGACCGCAGAACCACGGTGTAAATTTATAGATGCAACAAATTTTACAAATGTCGGTCCCACGTCCGCCAAGATACATTCTGATACCTTACTATGAGGTAGTAAACAGTAAACAGTTTTGAAGCACGAATCCTGTGAGTCACCAGTTGCTGATCATCTAACATTACACAATACCATTTAGAAAGTGGTCAAATGCAACATAGGTCATATTTGGGATTTCACTTGCTTAGTAAAGTACAAATTCTAGTGATTTTGTTTGGTTGAGTCCAATCCGAGACTGTGGAAGTAGCGGTGGCTGAGTGGGCTAGTGGGCTGGCGATTAGGTGCCTGACTCTGAGGGTGCGGGTTCGAAACCCGGATGGGACTCAACCAAAAAAGTACTAGAACTTGTACTTTACGAAGAAAGTGAAATCGAAACTATGACATATGTTGCTGATCATCTAAGTCGTGGAAGCTGACCACCTTGGTGAAACAAATCAGGTATGGCGATACGGACCGGGGACCTGAATTGATTTCAGTTTATGATGTAATCATTCGTAACGCTGGTTGAAATGAATGAACGCATAAATGACAACAACACGACAAATGTGTTACAGTTGTTGGAATACAAATAAACGTCTCACTAATATAAAACGATGGTTCAAACGGGGATAAAGGATCAGGATTCCAAAGATCAAGAAAATGTGTTTAAGGTGAGTGTTGCCATGATAACATGTTCTGATACTACATTGAGTTTCTATATTGCAATCACGCATTCAAAGTTGATGATCATTTACCAGTAGCTGATGTCCCGAATATACGGATCTAATATGCTGACTTCCTTTATCAGATTTGTTCTAGAAGATGTGAACATTTGAGGCGTTAGTCAAATATGGTTACAGACTGGGCCTAAGTTCACAAATTACCAATAGTTTCAAGTTTGATGATTATGCATAACGCGAATAGTTTCATTCTTACTCATGACACATTCGCTAACCTCCGCATGATTTCTGTGTTATAAACTGAAAGAAAACACACGTTCAAGAACCTACAAATAGAACACATTCCCGCTCACATACACTTTATGCCTTGATTCACATGCTGCTCTATAAATACTCCTGTGCAAAATCGTAGAGGGAGCACCTCCGTGAGGTCTGTATAAACATTTGAAAGTTTGGTCATTGTGGTTGAAGTGTTTACTCGAGTGTGTTTGTCGGGAAGATAAGTGTCAGTTAAACTACCCGAACACCTGATTGATATGTCTTAAAACCCGCAGCTGCTTGCTATTGGTTGTCTTAACTTTTAAATAGACCAGATAGAAGAGAAGCCATCCCACTCGTGATAGCTAACAGTGGTGGCACTCGCTTGGCACAGACGTAAAATTAGAAAGCAGACGAGAACTGGAACGGCAGACGTGAAATAAGAGAGAGCAGACGTGTAGGTGAGGCGCAGACGTGAAACAAGAGAGCAGACGACAGGCAGAAGGAAAAGGGAGTTCAAGATGGAGATAAATGGTGTCCAGAGACCAAATTTGCCGAAAGGGTATCTGGGTCCTCAGCCGAAGTTCCAACCATATTGCCTATCGACGCTGAGCCACAATAACCCGGAAATTGTGCTCGATGACAATGAGGTTGTGATCAAGATCAAGGCTGGCCAGCCCACCAAAGTAACTGCAAATCTTATCAATATTACAACTCAGACCCAGTACAAAGATTGCATCTTTCATCAAACCGACGACGACACCATATCTTTCACTGTCAGCATACCAGAGCCTGGCTTTTACAAGTTCCAGATTTATGCCTTGCCGGCGTCTGAAGACAGTAAGACCCTGTATGGTGTGTACAACTATCTACTTTGCTGCTGCTCCGCTAACAAGCCTGTCCGTGCCTTCCCTAAACAATATGCTTCCTGGAAACAAGGGTGCTATCTCTTTGAACCCCTGTACATAGGCAACGACAACGTAACCGATGTAAACTTCAAGGTTCGAATCCCCGGAGCCATGGACGTGGCCCTTACCGTTGAGGGACAATGGATCCATCTAGCCCAGACCGAACCAGCCATTTGGGAAGGCAATCTGAATATCGCCGAATACAAGGGGAAGGATGTCAAACTGGCCTTGAACGCAAATTTCGGAGGTGACTCGTCGAAATTCTCTACTCTCTTGGACTACAGGCTGTGAAGTATCAGTGGACAGTCGACTATTGGCTTTATGCAATCGGACTAATTTGCTCAAGGCATTTACGGGATCATAAAGCATATTCGTGTGACGGAAGGAAGGCATTTGGATTTCGTTTTGGTTATTGTTTGTAAGATTCAAGTCATGGTGATAATGTTTCGTCATGGATGAGAATGGACATGTGGGTCACTGTGACGCAGGTGAAGGCTCAGTCAAGTTTCTGTTATTGCTGCTCAAAGGCCTGTCAAAGGACGTATATACATGGATTGAAATGCACCTAACATAATGCTCAAACAACGAATGCTATTACAAAACTCGGATTATGCAATACGGATTTATGTGCTCATGAACTATGTATACATGTGTTTATGTGAATACATAATTGGCGAACACTATGTATGTTTCGGTAGTTTCTTCTTGAGATGTAGACTTTATACTGGACTATTAGATGAGTCAGATGACTCACTGGAACGCAGGACGTGTCATGGAGACTCATTTTGACTCGTGTGAAGACGTGTAATCAACTCTGTTCACTTTGAGCTTTACTTATGGTAAGCACTACATGTATCCTTACAGGCAGAGAATCCGTGAAGATACGGTTAGAACTGATCTTCGTTAACTCGTGCTTGTCGTAAGAGGCGTCTAACGGGATCGGGTGGTCAGACTCGTTGACTTGTTGACACATGCCATCGTATCCTATTGGCGTTGAACGATTCTCATGCTGTTGATCACTGGATAGTCTGGTCTAGACTCGATTATTTACAGACCGCCAACATACAGCTGAAATATTGCTGTACGCGGCGTAAAACTAAATTAACTCACTCGCTTAAAGACTGAGAACCTTAACACTATCACATTTGGTATTGATAGTCGGCTATTATGTGTTTGATAATATATAGACGTTTGCAAAGCAGTTTGCAAGAGTACTTACTCTTGTAAGATCAAATATCGTTTGTTTTAAAAGTAATATTCCAACAATATAACGAAGATCAGTTAATAATGGATAAGGTCGAATTTTCTATATTTGGAAATTATGATTTCGCCATTGATTTGAAGTCAAACACCCGGTGTCATCGGTAATTCTTAGTGATTTGTTCATATAATTTCCAGTCTGTTCTTTTTACGCCTGATTTGCTTTGTAGCAGAGACTGGTTCTTCTCTGGAATTGAGGATCTATAATTATAATACATGTATTTATAAGTTCCAGCCTTACATTAATAACACCATCAGAGTAACAACATAACCAAACTGCGAACTTTCTTTCTTTCACGCTTCTGGCAGGACCATTTCCTTTGTTTTACTTGTGACATCGATCCAGCGGTTATAAGACAATTGTTTGTTTGTTTAGATATTTGTTTATAGATCTGAAAGTTCGATGCTTGATAGTTTAGTTCAATGCGGACATCAGAATACGATGACAGAACACAAAAAGACAATTAGAACTTGAATCAGTAAACTGTCTTTCATATTTATAACTCTTTAAAAATACATTTCCCTTCCTTTAAGGGGTGGTGCGGGTAGCCTAATGGCTAAAGTGTTCGCAGGTCAAGTCGAGACCCGGGTTCGATTCCCCACATGGGTACAATGTGTGAAGCCCATTTTCTGGTATCCCTTGCCCCGATATTGCTGTAATATTGCTAAAAGCGGCTTAAAACTAAAACACACTCTATTTCCTGTAAAGCGGTAGACATAAACATGATGGTCTTTGACGGGGAAAATTACCATATTTACAGATTTGTTTAAAGGTAACTGTTTGCCTCAGCCTTCACTGGATTTGTAGATTAAAATGACGTTTTCGGTCGAATTAATGCTCCGCGGGAAATGTTGCGTCTTGGTAAATGTGAACAGGCTTATTTCACGCATCATACTTCTTAGGTCAAAGTATTTGCATTCGAGGCACGAGAGTGCTTACCTCGGGTCAGAATAAACTATCTTCTCATTCAGGTAACGTCAAAGGCGTTAAACAGCGTTAAATTATCATCTCATCATCTGACTAGCGTGATGCGTTTTCGCTGTATGTTCCTTGCAATGGTATATGTTCACGTGTATCCTTAGAAAAAACCGCTGAATCTAATATATTTTACGCCATCAATTTTCCCAAGCCGTAATTGGCACGTGTTCTCGTTGCCAGCGTAACGGTGCCGCTTAGCAGGATGGTAGAATAATATTATGACGTCATTGACGTTCTTGGTGCCAAGTAGATGGCTTTGGCGCTATGCCATAAACTAGTTTTCTTGCCATGTCAGATATATTTAATGTGGGTGTCTAGTTATGTGCTGGGTGTTTTGTAATTAACGTTACCAGGAGTAGCGTGATAGCGATACCTTGCTGTTCGGTCATTAGCATGAATTTCGACGTGTGTGTCTCTGACTTGGTGCAGTGGCATAGTATTCTCCGTCTAATATTAGTAGGAGATGTATCCTCACACTGCTGTTTCAGTTTAAGGAAACAGTTCGATTATTTTCATTGTTGTTGGCATACACGCTGTGTGACTCATTTTCAAATTATTTCTTCATATAGTTTCAGGTCTAGTCTAAAGAAATAGCTTTTTCTGGTTGTATTCTTTTTTATGTAACCAGCCTAATTCAATAATTATTTTTGTAGGTATGGACACCTTGATATGACTGCATGTCATGCTTCAGATTCGTAGGTCAGTAGGATATCTTTAGGGATGAGTATGCGTAAGTTAATGGGTAAACTTCTGTTTTCCAAATATTGGGGCAAGACTATTAGAAGTTACCAATTTGACTTGGTGGTATCTCTCCTTCCTTAATTCATAAGCTACTTATAGGGAAACTTGGTTATTGCGGAACCCTTTAGTCTGAAGCCTTGTTAATCTGGAGCTCTTCAGCATATAATCCTGCAGTCTCGAGTTTGTAACCCGATATTGTTTGGAGCCTTGTGCTTCGAAACACTTTAGTCTGGGATCCTTTAGTCTCAAACCCTTTAGTGTGGAGCCCTTTAATCTGGAATCCTTAGTTCTGGATACTTCTAGTACGAAAACCTTCTGTCTGGAATTGTTTACGTCCTCGTAGTTAGGCAAACTGTCAGTTGTACCTGAATTTTCCCCCGCTGTTAATGTAGAACATTTTAGTTTGAAACCCTTTAGTCTGGAGCCTATTAGTTCGGGGCCCTTTAGTCTGGAACTGATTTGTCTGGAACTCTTACAGAGAAACCCTTTAGTTCGTAAGTCTTTTTGGTCGGAAACAGTGGGAACATCTATACTGAACCAAATAGTTAAGGTTCACCCAACATTCAATATCTAAATAGTATGTGGATCATAATATGAATTATTAAAATCTTTAATGATGAAAACCAACATGGTCCTTAGCATTTCTATTGAGTATATACATGAAATTAATTTCACCCATGACTAAGATATAGTAATTCAGACAATTTCACTGGAACGGTGCCAGCCGACTGTCTAGGCTTTCGCAGCACTCTTAATCTACATATGTCTTCTTACGTCAGATCAGTTAAATTAACGCCACGTTTGATAAGTATTTTCGTTTAAATCCAGTTGCTTGTATGAAAACATGTTGCACAGGTGATTAACATGGTTTTGCCGTGTTTCTGCTTTTAAGAAGTTCGCAAGTACCAATTTTCACACCAGCGATCCCCCCCCCCCCCCCCCCCCCCCGATATATTCGTTTGAACAAAATATATAAAACCGGCATGAATTCCATGCTTGGTTACATGCAGACTCAGCAAGAAATCATCATGCTGTCTTTGAGCTGCTATCAGAAGTGAGTCTTCATTTAGGATAGCAAGCCATAAAGATGTGAGACGAAAAGAACCTACAAACTATCTTAACATTCTCAACATACCGTTCATGGTAGGACATCCAGCGATATGTTCTGGGTTTTTTCTTCACTTAAGATTTTGTTTACATTTATCTCTTTGAATCTTGAACGGAATTTTACTTCTTTTTCTAACAGCGCTAAAGTAGCGTGTATGTAAAGCTGAGCCTAGTTCGTATCACACAAACAGAAGATCACGATGAGTCAAATACTGGATCTGAAGAATTTGCGCTTCTTATCAGTGCAAGGAACTGCTGATCCGTGTTCAATGCAAGGAACTGCTGATCCGTGTTCAATGCAAGGAACTGCTGATCCGTGTTCAATGCAAGGAACTGCTGATCCGTGTTCAATGCAAGGAACTGCTGATCCGTGTTCAATGCAAGGAACTGCTGATCCGTGTTCAATGCAAGGAACTGCTGATTCGTGTTCAATGCAAGGAACTGCTGATCCGTATTCAAATCATTACTCCAACCCAGTCATGTTCCTTTGGTCAATTTTTTTTTCAACACCTTTGGCCTATTGACGCGCCGTTATATAACGGAAATGCTGTTCAAATCTACCGTTCGAGTTAAAATCTCAATCCTCAAACTCTAAAAATGTACAACCATTTCGTTTCTACTTCAAGTTACGTATTCGTGCTAATTAACTCCCTGACGCATTCATTAACTAATTAGCGTCAGTGGTATTATCGTATTAGGTTAATCACCTTCGCGAATGTGTAGAACGCTGGCTATTTAACACGATAGGTTAACATGCTGAGTATGAATTTTTAGCAGTTCCAAGAGACGGGTGAAGGTGAAGGGTAATTTCTCATATTTAACATAAGTGTCGACATACAGCCTCAGTGTTTACTGACCACTGTACTTGAAGTACTCAGTCGCGTTTAATATAACAGGTTAGAAAAACGGTTAATATTAAAGAAGATTTAGGGAAATGACTGCACGCGGAAGATACAACCATATTTCAACGATAGCCTAGAATAAATTTTGAAGAAAAGATGATTATGTGGTTGTTACCAGTGTCATAGTTTAGGTTTTTTAGGTTTGCGGCGTTTAGTGAACTCTTTTAAGCCATTTTGATAACTATTTGACCAAGTCCAATTTTCACATTCTTTTAGCAGGCAATTATTCAATCAAAACAGGATTACATTTGAAAACGATAAAACAACACTTTCGTTTATCGAGAAACATTTTCAAAGAAAGATAATGGATAGCCAAGCAAGCAAAGGTGACGTATATAAATACTTCTCCATTACTAGCAGACTGATCGAGATCTTAGTATAGATACAGAACCATAATAGGAAACTGTAGAATGCGAAAGAGCTACATAAGTCAGAATTCACCGTAATGTATTTACCAAATACTCGTTTCCCTGTGGGTGTCCTCTGTGATCTTTCGACATCGAGCTGAGTAGTACCGAGTGGCATCATTAAATATAATTCACAGTCAATATTCTTTGCGTTTATCTTGCAATTCTCCTCTTATCCTTCAGCACTTGGGATGATTTTCCCCTAGACAAGCTAGTAATAATTCTCTACACTGTTGGTGTACTGAATACTGAGTACTATTTATTGAAATTGGCCCCGGACTTATTGGCTATAGAGTTAATTGTGAATGACACGATCCCAGGTCGTAGTTGTGGCAGGGATATACATTTTTGAGTGATTTCAGTAATAACGCCACGGTATCTAAATAATCAGACAGTGGAACAGACAGTCATGTGATCAATAGCATGAGCATCTATTTACACAGTTGGGCTACAGTGATATGTGACAGCAAAGTCAGAGAGTCTGACCACCCAATCCAGTTTATATCCTATACATTTGCGCTTAGTGTTACTTCATTTAACGATATCTGTGGTGTGCACAGGAGTGAATAATCACTTTAACTTGTACCTGAAACATTAATTATTCAATCTGATTCGAAACAGATATATTTCAAATATCCCCGCTCACAAAACTGTCTCTTTTTCAGATCCACCAGCCGTCCAATCAGTTTCAGTTTGATACGCCCACTATGTCAGAATGGATGCGCAGTGGTCATATCTGACAACGTGTTGTGTTATCTCTGTATTGGCTCGTGTATATCCACGTTTTTCTGCGTTCTCTTGTATTGCTAATGTGTTCGCTTCAGGCTTCATGTTTAATAAATCGTCTTTCATGTTCGCATTTGTTGTACATTTACACAGCTGGAGGTCTGTAGAAACAAGACGTGAGTGAGTGTAGGCTGAAATGATTGACACGTCATCGTGCATTGATTGATGCTCATGATGTTGATCACCTGATTGTGTGGTCCAGACTCGATTATTTACAGACAGGTTCGAACCCCCAAATAACAAAAAGAGTATTTTGTTTCTGTTATAAATAAACGTATTGCACTGTGTAGGGGTCAGATCTGAAATATCACTGAGTAATGTCAATTTTGATATATGAAAGTAAAAGTGACTCTGACTTTCTGGAACACTCATCACCCCACGACTATGAATACTTATCTCTTTTAGAGTGAGTGAGTTTAGTTTCACTCCGCTTCTAGCGGTATTCCAGCAATATCAAGGCGGGGGACACCAGAAATAGGTTTCACACATTGCATCCATTTGGGGAATCGAACCCGGGTCTTCGGTGTGACGAGCGAACGCCACTGTACCCATCGCCCCTGCTTCTTTTTGAAAGCACCTCGGTGGTATGGATAACGATTTGACCACATCTCAAAATAGACACTGACATTCCTGCGTCATAAATGTCCTGTCTTGGCAAGTGAAAGGTGTATTTGTCGCTGTCAGCAGTATTCCAGACACTATGGCAATGTGTTCTTAACTTAAGCAGAGAAGTATGTCGTATGAGCCCTACAGGTAGCTTGGAAACATCCCCTGGTGCTGTGGAGGCGGTAAAATAATTGTTAGTCTCATTATTGGGCTCTTTGTTTTAGCAACTCCTGTAAGAAACACATCTTGGAACACCTGCAATGTGGTCGTAGAATAATCATGGTAAATACATGCTACAATAGCATAACAATCATACATCGTTACCATGACAACCAGCTAAAGACGGATACGGTTCATGTCTTATGAGATACAACCCCAACAAAGATTGTATTACCTTCCAATGCGCACCTCAACACCCCTCGTTAGATTCCGACAGAGACTTGCTTCGAGTACGGTACCCTGCTCTCTCTCAACACTGGCTGTTCCTGGTATCAGCTCATCTACTGCTGTATGAGAAACAGCTGCTGTCATTAGTGAAAATGTTGTTGTGAAGAATAAAATGCTGGTATGTTTGATTGTACTTACAGCATGAGCAAAGTCACGGCTTGAACGTACAGGTACAAGTTACTCTCTATATACTCTCTCGTGGCTCATCACATCAGGTCAAAGTGAGTGAGTTTAGTTTTACACCGCACTCAGGAACAGTCCAGCCATACGGTGGCGATCTGTAAAAAATCGAGTCTAGACAAGACAATCCAGTGATCAACAGCATGGGCAGCGATCTGAGCAACTGGGAACCGATGACATGTGTCAACCAAGTCAGCGAGCGTGCCCACCCGATCCCGTTAGTCGCCTCTTACCACAAACGTAGTCGCCATTTATGGCAAGCATGGGTTGCTAAAGGCCTACTCTACCTGAGACTTTCACGGGTCCATCAGCTCAAAGACTACTGTCAGGAGAAAGTACTATTGTCTTCAGTAAAATGTTCTTGAATAAAGGAAAATTCTAGAATATTTGAATGTACCTGAAATATGAGCAACATTGATAGAACGTATGTCTTAAATCCATGTTCATGCATTCATGTCTGAACAAGGGTCAAAGGCAGTTTTACTGGATGAGACACTGTCATTTCAGTCTACAAGGGTCCTGACATGAATTGTATGAAATATGCATATGCCAAATCGTGGCTGTTTATTCTGGATAAGTAATCTTAAGTCATGCTACTGCAAAGATCGTAAGTAAGATACCGATAAAGTACAGGGATTTTTGCTGATTTTATTGGATAATATACAAGCCATGTTCCTTCAACGATCTGCATAAAACACGTTTGTAATAAAAAAGGTAACAACAACGTTTGTGGCTCCATTTACTGTAAGAAATGATGCTATAACAAGTTAAGGACTTAAAGAGATCTTATTTTTTTTAATTGATAAGAAATTACTATAACAGGTCGAGCACCGTCCCCTATCGTTATTGGATGAAATGATATTTTATGCTGAAATTCTGTTTGGTTAAAAACAACTATAATGTTGAGTGAGAGAGTTTTACACCACACTCAGCAATATTCCAGCTATATTGCGGCGATCTGTAAATAAAGCAGTCTGGACCAGACAATCCAGTGATCAACAGTATGAGCATTGTTATACGGTTGTACTTGTAGTACTGGTACTAAGTCACATATAACGTTGATGTCTTAAAGCTATAACATATCATGTACAGTGTTAGTTTGGTTGTTGGTTGTCGCAATCAGCAATGTTCCAGCTATATGGCGGCAGACTGTAAATAAAAGAGTCTGGACCAGACAATCAAGTGACCAACAGCATGACAATCAATTTACACCACTGAGATACAATGACCAAATCAGCGAGTCTGACCACTCGATGCAGTTAGTCGCCTCTTACGACAAGCATGGATTACTGAAAATCAATTCTAACCCGGATCCTCACGGGTCATCGCTGCATGTGCATTCACCAAATACAACATATCTGAATACAGTTCTGACATATCTGAACACCAGCCGGATAATACATTCACAAAACTTCGGTTTCTTTATTTCCGAAATGCCGGAGTGTCGAGATGTACATATGAATGTATGCTGCGCGCCTGTCTTGTCTGGTAAGCTTTGCTATACAATCGCAGAAGCAGCCATTCCACCAACAGACACTAACGCCAAATCTCGCCTGGAATTCTGGAATTCCGTAGCTTGCACTTCTCCTTATCTTATTCCCGGTCTTCACTTGACTCATCCGAGGGTTTTTTGGTGCAGGACGAGGAACCGCCATACTTGCTGTGAGGGTATCGCCTAATGTTGATACCTGCAAAGAATGTTTGGTTATTATGAACTCTGCTTTGAACTTCGAAAATAGTACAAAATGTACAAAATATGCGAATGTAGGTCATACCATGCCTGCAGACACTGATTGTTTGACGTGAATGTTTTTTTTTGTTTAAAAGCTTCTTCGCAAAACTTAGGGGTTGATGCACATCGGTTAATAATGGATACTGCAGACACAGCAGAAATATTGTCGATGGATCTTGAATGTTGTTTAACGCCACGCTGCATTACTTCAGCAGGTTTACGACAGTATGTACATAATCTAGACTGGACAAGACCAACAACACTCTTGATGAGCCTGGTTAGAATTGGTCTTCTGCATGCCATCCATGGTTGTCGTAAGAGGCGACTAACGGGATCGGGTGGTCAAGCTCGTTGACTTTGACAATTGTCATCGGTTCCCAGATGCACAGATCGATGGTCATGATCACTGGATTGTCTGGCACTTTATCATATCCTATTTGTGTAGGATTTTCTCGCCTAGCCTTGAATACTTATTGACTACTGTCATGTAGCTGGAATACTGCCGAGAGCGACGTTAAACACATAGAACACAGTTCTATGCCGCTGGTTATGATGACACACAGTCAACTAAGTCAAGGAGCCTGACTTTGACGAACATATAGTTCATTGGGACCACAGCTACGCTACAATACCACCCAGGAGATACCACCAACATTCCACCCGGACAAACACATCGCTACGCCATGAATAATTCAAATAATAGGGTGAAAAGGGTTTCAACGTCTTGTGCGAGATTTCTGTAATATACTGAAGTGCATGCACACAAGTGTGTTTATGGTGGCTGATCGCTTGTCCATTGATTTTATGGTGCTACCCTACTGAGATATAATACTCACTTTCACATGGATACTCGACTCCGACACATCGTGCTGACTTATTGCCGAGTGCCACAGTACTGGAGGTTTAGTCATGATTTGCATGTGCTGGACCTTCGCCCAATCGATTTAGCACGTGGAACACGAGGTATCTCGTTACAACCACGAGCTTTTACTTGCAACGATGGTCGTTGTATGTGTTGTGTTGGAGTGGGAAAGGAAGTGTGTGTTAGATTCTACGCCGAACTCAGCAACGTTAGAACTATATGGCTGCGGTCTGTAAATAATTGTGTCTGGACCAGACAATCCAGTGATCAACAGCATGATCATCGATCTACGTAGTTGGGATGCGATGACATGTGTCAGCCAGCCTGACCATCCGATACGGTTGGTCGTCTCTTACACGTGACCTGTAATCTGATAGAATAGTTATTAAGGAAAGAATAATACTTTTTAACCGTTTTTAACATAAACGGACCGCCAAATCATTTTTATGCTGGTACAGTAAAACCTCTCTGCTGCCAACGCCATTTCTCAATAACCAGAATTCATTAAAACTTTATAAATCCGATTACAATGAGTACTTGCCTGGGTTAAAGTAGAATCTGGGTGCCAAACCTGACCCATCTAAAAGACATATGAAGATCCCTGTTTGAACAGCTCTTCACAATGTATGTCAGATGTAGAGGGATCAGCAGTTTGAAGCACAAAAACGTATCACAAGTGAGTAGATCGATGCTCGGGATATCACTCACTGGATTTTCACGTAAAGATTTTGTAAATTCAAGACATGCATAATGAAGCTGGAATATTACTTGGTGCAGCCTTAAAGAAAACCAAGAAATATTATAGGAAGTGCACTTTATATATACCTAAAATAACAAACCCTGGCACCACTTCTGACCAGAATTGGGTGGCCAGACTCCCTTGCTTGTTTAACACACCTCATCCGATCTGAGCGAGTATGGTTTTAGGACATATACATGGTTTTAGAAATATTCCAGCAATATCAGGCCTGTACCGATGCCAGGAATTGAACCTGATGGTTATGACAATCCAACGTTTTAACCACTAGGCTATCCCACCACCCCTTGTCCTATCTGCACTGCATACACTGATGCTCATGATGTCGGTCACTAGATTGTGTGGTCCACACACATAATTCACAAATCAGAGAGATGGAAGAATAAGGCTTGGATTTAAACACAAACACATAAAACATCAAAATTTTCATCATTATCCATACTTTTATTTTTCAAAATTGTTTTGGTGCAAATATGTTTATACAAACAACAGTAGAGCTTGTGAAGAATGCTTACAAAAACAAAGAGAAATGCTGAAACCTACAGTTTGTAAATCACTCAGTTAAAACATACAAACAAAAAACATTATCCTTAAGGAAACATTTGAGGTATATGTGTCAATCCCACTAGTTCTGGGGATAATAGAATCCTCCACGTAATACTCAAGATTCAACACTTAGGTTAAAATGTCCCTAGCTTACTGTATCAATACTGTTATATAGTTGACTTAACAAGCAGCTTCAAAGTACAACTCTGACATACTGTTACCCTCCCATTGAAACTGGCTTGCCATAATACCTACAATGATTAAATACCCTGTACTGATCAGTTGTGCCGAGACTAAAATTCCTAGCTGAAAAAATACCCTTGAAATTATCTGTCCCTACTTTGTTCTCTCTCTATTGGTCTAAAGTGACTTTCGCTCAAGTTTGTTGGCTGACACACTTCCCTATTTTGTTTTTCAAATGCAACATGTACATCTCCTACTTTTCAGAAAGCTTTCCCCCTGATTCTAGATTGAACAAAATCAAAATTAAGAGAACATGTAATAATTCTTGCTGGTAAGTGAGTTTAAATTAACACAGCTTTAACAGTATTCCAGCAATATCATGGTGGGAGACATCACAAATGGGTTCCATACATTGTACTGATGGGGGGAATTAACCTGAGCCTTCACCATCATGTGCTAACAGTTTACCACTAGACTACCCCACTGCCCTGACGTACACAAAAGGAACGTATCGTTAGCATATTATTTACCTGAGAAAGAAAGCTCTTAAAATATAAAAGGTCTTAAAATTGTAATAAGTATGGAGACAAAATACATTTATACATAATTTTCTTTCATATTAACATCAATTTTTGTTTCATAGAAAAGCTCTTTGAATATAAAATCCATAAAAAATGGTATACTGTTGCAAGAAGCCCAATAAAAACAGAAATGTCACATACATAGTATCTACAAATAAATAAACAGAAACTTAACTAAAACGTAAAACAGCTAACAATATACATGAAGTCATGAAATCTACATAAAAAATGAAAAGCACATACCGATGAAAATCTCACGAAGGAGCAAACATGATATTTGGTCCAACAAAATAGTACATGAAAATTGAAAAACCATAGTAAAATCAGACATGCAAACATCAAATTTATGAATATTCTTGGTTTATTCTAACAAGCTCCGCAACACAAATTCCCTTGGACCACTGCCCAACTTGACCTCTTCATGCTTCCATTATTTTGTAAGGGTCAAAGAATTCACTACACCCAAGGAAGTCTGATAAATAGAGTGATTGAAAGACACTACAAATATTTACCGAACAGAATAGCAATGACACCATTGGATTAATTCTTCCTTAACAGTTTGAAAATGCACTATCCTTAAGACTTTCAATACCTGTAGCATAAGACAAACAAAATCAGGCTAACAGACTTGGGCCAGAGTCTTTCCCTGGATCATGAATAACCAATCAAGGATTACTAATATGAATCATACATAACAGATATATATCTTCAAAAGTCAAGGGAACTAACTGATCTTAACAGTGAAGATAAAAATTACCAGCCTTACTGACCATAGCAGGAATTTTTTAGTCCATTCAACATGCAACTATTGGCTATTATGTTTTCTGCGATTTATGTCTCTTGGACTGACCATTCAGATTCCACCTCACATTCAGATTAGTATCACCTGCATTTGCTTCAAACAAATGGCTGCACCCAGTCAAGATTATCTTATCGAAGAAATGTTTCACCTTCCCTGCCTTACTCAGTGCAGCACAACACTTGGAAAGACGTATCAGTAAAAGTAAAGGTTTGATAAAAATCTGTTGACATCCAGTTGAAGGTACACATGCTTTGCAAATCCTGTTGGACATCTGAGCACCAATCACTCTGTGGTATAAGAAGCAGATGTTAATCATGACGGTTTGGTTCCATGAAGTATTATTGGACTATTCATTGGCCAGCTATAAAAGAGATAACAGATTCCAGTCTGGGCTGTAAGGGAGGCAATTCATCTTCCTAGACCACATCTTCTCATGAAGATAACTGATTTGGACAATGCATAACTATACCATATAAATGTCAAACAAACTGAATTACACCCAGCCTCGCTTCTGAAAAATCTTAAAAATCTGCATAATAATAACAATCCTTATATCCTCGACCCCCTTGTACAGAATTGAAATAATTAAGAAAATGTACACACTGCCCTATATATGGAAACTTTTCAATGAAAATAAGTGCATATGTATTGCATCTGATCGGTGGTCATTTGTGAGGCAGATATAAAAATTACCAAGCCGATTTCACTAAAAGCAGATCTATCAATCTGATATGATACACCTCTGCTGTCTGTGCACACCTTAACAGAAGGTCACGTCATGGAAGTAGTCATTATGGATGCATCAATACAAATTAGTGATGCATTCCAACCAGCATATCATTTGGGAGGATCTCGAGTAAAAGCCACCAAAGAATTATATGCCTTCTTTGTGAATTTTCTTCAAGTTCCTAAAAGAAATCGTTTTAGAAGCCTCACACCTGATTTGTCCAAAGTGTCATTCATTTAGATTCACCCACTTATAATTGATTTGCACTGGTTTCAAAAGGTAAGCTAACAGTCAATGAAGGTGTCTTCAGATTTTCTAACAGAGCGATATCATGTCAGGTTTCAGTAAGATTGTTACACAGGAAGTAGACATAGGGCTTCTGAAGTCAGTTCACAACATTACAGGAAGAGCAGGAAAGCCAAGGCAGGGGATTCCAAACATATCGTTAGTACACCTAAAAATGGATTAGTGAGGCAAGTTCAAAGCCATTTATTACAATGTTCCAGCAGTATCATAAACACCAGGAACTCACCAGGAAGAGGCTTTGTACATATTAGGAAATGAACCCAGATGTCCTCTGTACATCAAAGGGACAAATATTCTATGACATGTCATCCCAGAAAAGGTTACCTTGAACAATGCCTGTCTGATCAAAGTTCATCTAGGACAAGGTCAAACTTGTCGAGGTCATCTTAGGCAAGGTCATCTTAGACAAGGCCCAGCTTTAAAGTTCCAAGTTCATCTTTGACATTGTCAAGCTGGATATGGCATGCAATGATTTACAGTTTTCACGGCTGACTTAGTATTACATGATCCACACCAGTATATTAAATACCAATCTTCAGATCTTGCAAATTTCACCAATATTGCTATCATCATATATCACAAGAATTCACTCCAGATTTTATATCAGTTCACATCTTTAATATATTTCTTCAAAATGTGGCTAAATGTTTGTATGAATTCTGAAAGACATTCCTTAGACTAGATACAAACAACATACATTACATCTAGCCTGACTGGTACATACACAAGATTCTAAAACATATTCTACCTCGCAAAATCACAGGTACCTACCAAAAAACATCAAGGTCAACAGCCTCTAAATAGTTATGAACAAATGTACAGTTAGTAGACATGCATTTGTCATCAACATGGATACACATAAATAGAAAATGTTATTTACAATTTGTTCAATCGTCCAAAACTGTTTTTTTACACTTTACAAGAGGACCTAGGAGCAAGACCTTCAAGATAATGTTTTTAAGAATACATGAACATGTCCTCTTTCTTACACGCCGAAAAATGTAGTCATCCCCAACGATAACTCTCTTCATGACACCACAGTTTGACTTAAAACATGGGGTAATCTATCTAATCTAAAAACGTTGCCCAACAATCCCACAACTTCATGGAAAAAGCGTATCAACAAATCACAAACAGCAGTACATCGTAATGACCTAGTTTTGCCTGGGAACTAGCAGTCTGCAACCCAGTCACCTATATACATGAACTAGCAATTTACTACCCAGTTACCTGTACAGGAACTAGCAATTCGCTACCCAGTTACCTGTACAGGAACTAGCAATTTGCTACCCAGTTACCTGTACAGGAACTAGCAATTTGCTACCCAGTTACCTGTACAGGAACTAGCAGTTCGCTACCCAGTTACCTGTACAGGAACTAGCAATTTACTACCCAGTTACCTGTACAGGAACTAGCAATTCGCTACCAAGTTACCTATACAGGAACTAGCAGTCTGGTTATGTCCATGGAAAATATGATTTTACATTGCCTCTATTCCGTGTTATGTATAATGCAGGCATCTCCAAATATGGTGGGTTGTCTATGCATCCTAAGAACTGAGTTATGGTGAGGGATGACTATATTTGTTTCAAAGAAAACAGATCACTGTTGCCATGGTTACAAAACAAAACAACATTGTTGATCAACAATAAATCATTTATGTAAAATCAAACAATTTGTTGCATATATTGCATATATGTAACCCTACCGTTTGGATAATGTGTACACTTTTGACAATCACTGATGATGAATTACTCTTTGCTGGCTGCTTTCTCAAAGACACTAAATTTTCTGAGTGATCAAATTTATTAAATGGTACAAGTATGTTCAGCAGAAAAGATTTCAGATTTGCATTTGCATTCAACATTTTCTGAACCAAGTCTGTGTGATCAGTTTGAATTTCAGCTTCTGTTCTTTTTCACTTAATGTTGGAAACAAATCCCAAATATGGAAAATATACAATAAATAAGGCTGGGTAAATTTAAGATAGATGTGAACAGTTTGCGCTTGAAAAACATGCCAAACACAATGAGATGATGACAATATCTCAGAAACATGCAAAATATACACAAGCTGCAAAACAAATATTTAGTTTCCAATATCTTAAACTCTAGCAAAATAGTCTCCTGGAAATAAATCACAATGAAAAGGAGACGAAAGTCTCATACTGCAATAATGACAGTTCAGGATGAAAGGGGAGTTTTGGTTCATGATGGCAAATTCAACACCTTACAATACTTGTAATCGCTATGGAAACAGAGTACAAAAACATTTCCAAAATACTTCCTTCATATACTCGAGAACATAAACATGTAGGAGCTTCTTTAACAAAAATATTTTGCTGAAGTCCTAAATTCTGTATGCACACTTGGTCAAAAACAAACATTCATCTCAAAGACTGCATTAAAACAAAGGTGCTGAAACAGTAGACATTGGTCACTATGGTCTCTGGTACCAATCTCAAACCACGAATAGCAGGGGCCTATTTCACACAGCTTTCATAGCGTTATGACCATTGTAAGTCTGTTACAGTAGAGGAGGTACGATAGTCAAAGCACTATGATAGCTTTGTGAAACGGGGCCTAGGAGCGTAACCAAAAGACCACAAGGTACTGTGACTCAGAAAATAGGCATTTGCAATACCACTAACTTCCAGTAAAGTCACTTGTGTTGAGCTGATTGGCACAACCTTCCAAAGAACAATCGGTTGAATCACAGGCTATCAACATGAACTAAATAAAGAAAACATGTAACACAAGTGATATACAATATTGATGAGCAGAACAGAGCCAAGAACTACTCTCAGTGTTCATGGCATGGCTTCATAATGACTTGGAACTTATGGTTTAAAAGGGTCAATATTATCCAGCGAACAAATATCGAATGATTTCAGAAGAGTTGGCCATATTTTGAACAGCATTTTGAATAGAGTGAGTGAGTTTAGCTTTATGCTGCATTCACCAAATTTCCTGCAATATCAAGACAGGAGGCATCAGAAATGGGGAATCAAACCCAGATCTTTGGCATGATGTGTGAACACTATAACCACTGAGCTTCTTGACTATCCTGAACAGCATTCAGAAGTCAGACACATTAAAGGTGTGAATTTTTTAGGATATTTTAGGATATTGTCATTACGTGATGAAGGTGTACGAATGTACTTACAAATGTTGTATTCTTCATCATACAGAAATTCTCTGATTTAATTTTTGGAACTTTTCTCAAGAATCAATGACCTCAGACCAAAAAAATATGTTGTAGCATTTTGAAACTTCAGAGTAAACTAAAATGTGAAAAATAATATTGCTACGGAGGAATGCCTGTAAAAAGCATCAATAGTAGTTAAAGACCTTGTCTTCATTCCCCCAAAATGTCCCAATTAGTAGTTTTAAGTCTGCAAACATTTGAACACAGTTGCCATTAAAGCATAGGAAAGTGATAAATATATTCTAACAGAAGATGATGAAGATTTTCTATCCAACTGTTTCCAAGCTATCAGAGCACCATAAAAATATTGGCAGTAACAGCAAGTTATATCTGTTGGTAACTGAAGCTGATATGGCTTGAACACAAATTCTACGCACACGCCACTACCTCACACTGACATTACGAAAAACGCAACATGGATTGCAGACATAATTTGCAAGAATTAACACAGGTTGGTTTCTAATTTCCTGATTTGAAATCTGGTGTACAAGAGATGCATCTGACAAATGTTGGTTTGAAATTCCCGGCTTTGGATCACCAGTGGTGTTGTTAAGGTGGTGGTGGGGGTGATCACTTAAAGGGAGATAACTACATCATTACAGATATTTAATAGATCATGTACGACTTGTTTCTTCGAAGTTAATCCAAACCTAAGATTTCCAGCCTTTCTGACAATAAGAGGAGATTCACATTTTGTTCCCAGTTCATTAGAATTGAAACTTGTCTCTTGCATTCACGGAATAATACACTTTTATGCATCTCCAATACACAGAACATTTGCAGTATGTATGCATGAACAGGCAGGCTGCAATTGCACTGAGCCTCAAATACTGCCTGGTAATATCATCATCATCATCATCATCATGAACACCAGTGATCAAGTAGACATACAAAGGGTCAACAAGTGGGCCCGAACTGTCCACTGTAAGGCCAGTTACAGCCAGCCAGATTATCATTGATAAGAGTACAATAAATAGTTTCAACGGGAAAAAGAGTTGTTAGAAGTCAGGTGCCCTAAAACATAATATCATAAGAGAAAAATCAAGGGCCCCAAGCACCGCCTCAGTTTCAACACTGCATCAATATATTAATCAAATATATGTAAGCAACAACACAAGAATTTAACACAGGAAACATGGCAAAAATCAAATTCACCTTCCTGATAAACTCCTTACCTAACGAGCACATCCTGATCCTAACACTGCTACATGTACTGAAGGAAGTACATGTCCATATGGCTTTGGCTGTGTACATCCACTTGACCATTAGTCATGGACAATTGGACATCTCCATGAATGCAGGTCATGTCCATTTACACAAATGTAGGTCATGGGCACCTTTATGAATGTAGGTCAAGAACAATTCCTTAAATGTAGGTCAAGGACAAAGACAGTTCCTTAAACATAGGGCAAATCATGATTCTCAATTCATTCGCATCACCCTTAAAACTGCAACCAACAACCTCAAAACTGCTAGAGACAGGAAACTGTAGAAACTTATTTCGCACTAATTATTGATCAAGATCAACACGCACGTCTCACATAACAAAACCATTCTAAAGAATATGAAAGCAGTAAATAGATAGCAGCTGAGCTGAATATAGTGCTTCTGTGAAGGCTACCACTCTCACCACTAGCCAAACCCATCGCCCCTGGCCACAAGTACATGGTACAGTGCACATCTTGTGGGAAACATTGCCATTTGTCTGATGTAAGCTCAGCATTCATTGGCTGAGAGCTCTGTGACATCACTGGATTCAGCCTCTGGCTTGATGTTTTGGATGCAAATATCTACAACACTGTGACAAAGCTATAAGTATTCATGGACGATGAGAATGTACAAGATTGTAAGGTGCAGTTATATTCATACACCTCCACATCCTTCCGTATCTAAGCACATGACACACACTTTCATAAGTCAAAGAAAATATCATTGACTCAAGTCTTCTCCCAACAAACAAACCAATCTTTGGTCTTCTGACATGGTAAAAAAATTGTGCAAAATTGGTCCAACACGACAGAATATGCTGAATGGCATGCTTAAAATTTCATTGCTCCTCATTAACAATGTTCAGATAAAAGTCTAGATAATAAAATGTTGCTTAGCTTCAACTATCTGAAATATACTGTATGATAAAATGTTGACCAATATAGAGCAAAAAGTAAACTAGGTATAACACTAGATTCCACATGGCACTTAATACATTGACCGGGTTACATAACATAAAAACAAACATTACATATAGGTTAAAAGCTCAAATTTAAAACAAGGCATATAATAACAAATTAAAAGCACATAAGGTTTTAATGTTTTCAAATTAACAAGCAAGCTCAGAAATGTGAACAATGATGGATAAAATGTACATTGGATTTGGTTGTTACATATGAACATCATGATACGATTTGAAGAGGTCTTATAATTATAAACTTAATTCAAAATCTTGTTGCTTGCTGACTAGCACACACCTTTAGGTTGTTGTCATGAATAACAGGTTTGGTTTTCATTCAGGGCATTTCAGAAAAACACAAGAAAATGTAACACTGACAACTTGAAAAAAAAAATTGATTTTAGTTTTGATGCACGTGTTAAAAAAACACATATTTCCTACCCGTTTCTCATTTCATTTTAGTAAATGAATACTGCTTGTAAACAATGATATAAACAAGCCTTACATATACCAAATCATCATGCTTGACTTTGATCAGTGAAAATGGACATTCCAGACCAAACTGAAATTCTTCCTCCGATGTTCTTGGTCTCTTACTTTAGTCAGCTGATTGTCAAAGGTCATGGTCACTGACCTTATCCTTGATGTCAAAGTCATTTGCTGACCTTGTTACAAGTATCAAGGTCATCAACTGACCTTGTCTTTGTCCTTTTTCGTGAGTAGCTCATGACAAGTATTGCAGACAATCACAGTCTCGGTCTGGGCTGCAGGAGCTGAAAAAACATAAAAACAAACATGAAACAGTGACATCTACCATCAAGATCTGTCCTCAGTAGCACAAAAGCTACCTCACTGTAAAGAGACAATAATTTTCCCAGTCATTTTCAACAGAATGTAGCATACAAACAAGGCCTGTCATTGCATCAATTTTCAACTGACATGAAAGCTTCCATCATATATGCTGATTTGCCTTCAAATGCCCATGCAGATCCAGGTTAGAACTGGTCTTCAGCAAACATGCTTGACATACGACGGGACTAATGGGATCAGGTGGTCAGACTCGCTGATTTGTTTGCCTCCAAATCAATGCTCATGGTGTTGATCACTTGACTGTCTGGTCCAGACTCCATTATTTACAGACTGCGACCATATAGCTGGAATACTGCTGAGTTCAGTTTTAAATAACACACTTTTTAAAAATTAAATCCTAGTGGTCAACTGCATGAACGTCAATCTCCATCATCAATGCAGACATGCCAGGTCTCACACAATGTACCAACCCAATACCCTGGCACAAACTGCAAGTGAGGAATTTGTGGAGATCTAATCTGTCCAAGTTTCTATGTTTTAACAATGAGGAGATGATCAAGTCAGGACTTACAAGTAGCTCCAAACACGGATCTAGGGACCTTCTGGTTGCAGCACTTGTTACAGAAGTGGTTCCCACAGTGCCGACAGTAGTACTGCAACAAAAGCATTTCATTTTAGATTAAGAATACAGAAGTCATTAGACACGGGAAAACAACCAACTCTTGGATTACCATATATTACTAGAGATAAGTAGAAATTTGAGGAGCCCAAAAAGTAGTCTGTAGAAAGGAGTTGGCTTATCAAGAGGTCACACGTTTGTCAGGGCGGGGAAGAAAACAACATCATATCGCTTGATGTGAACGAACAAGAGAAGTCGACTTTGTCAGTAACGAAGTCAAATCACCAATTGAACATCACTAGATTATCTACTTTTTCGGTTCTAATTAGTTTTTTGGAAGATTCTGTCTAACATGCAGAGATGACATTACCATTTGTATTTGTCTCGTATACAGAGCCAGATCCGGAAAAAGAAATCAACTGCACACACATTTCCCCGTAATCTACCAGATATGTACATAAAATAATATAACAACTTAAATTCTGATGCAGTGATCGAGAAAATATAGTATCTGAAACTATTATTTTACCAAGGGAAACATATCCTGGCATTGTGTCATTTTAATTGCAGGTTTTGCTCTCAAAAATATTCATAATCATAAGTAAGCATATAAGTGTATTACCAAGTTGCTTTTATGGATGGAACAATATAACCTGTCACAATCAGTTTTGTGCAATCAATGTGATTGGCTTATTTTTGGCAATATACAGTAAGAAACATTGCCTATTCAATTTATAAAAGAGAAAGACCTTTGGACTATGATAAATTCTACAGAATTAGGTTGTATGAGTGGTATAAAACACTAGTTCAGCTGATCTGAATAAGATTGTTCCACAATCTAAAAGGAACACTGTATGACACATTAGAAAACAGGAGACAATTTTGTAGCACAGTTACATCACGTCATTCACTTCATCCTTATCGGAACTGAGTGAGTTTAGATTTATGTGTTTGGCAACTAACCAGGAATATTCGGCTTTGCAGGTCAGTACACGGATTCGCACATTGTGCCCAAGTGGGTCTCTGGTATGATGAGCAAACGGTTAAACCACTAAGCTACCTAAACGGAACTAGAGGAACAAACTAACTTTGTAAAGGAAAAGAACATTTGTAAAGGAAATAAAGTATGTACCTACCCTTCTTTTCAAAAAAGATGAGAAAGACACTTTGCATGAGAAACAGTTTTCTGGAAAGGAAATGCATTCTTTGATTATGCATTCACAATAACATAAACATAAACATAAACAAAATTAATGGCATTTATATTGTGCTGTCACCATGCCATGTAGGTATGCTCAAAGCACATTAACACATTTACTCTGGATAATCCAAGCTGCGTTAGGTGCTTGTCCTGCTGGGTACCCATTTTCTGCTGCATGAACTGTTGCAATTTTGAAAAAAAACTCACTTGCCAAAACATGATAAATACAGCTTATTTATTGATTTTAAGAAATACTGCCCCCAACTAAAGAAATCTTCTCAGATTATAGGAGGAAAAAATGAAATAAACATGTAACAGATGAAAAATCTTTTATCAAGATGAAACTGTCCTAAACGAAAGAATGTGTCTACATGATCAAGACATGTATCCACTCACCACTGGCAAGCTGTTGCCGACGCCGTTTGAGTTCCAGGAGCCTGGCAACCATACCAGGTTTAGATGGTGCCGGTTCTAGTCTAGTTAGGTGGTCCCCGTCCAACTCTACTGTGTTCTCATCTAGATCTTCCTATAAATGGTACAAAAAATAGTAAATATACATATGGTGAAACTTACTTTGTGTAACACTTGTTTGGGGTGTGATATATGGAACTGGGTAGGGATATCACAGCAGAAGTGAAGTCATGTCAGTCTGTCAGTATTACACAGGCCTGTGTTAACTTTTGTAATCAAATATGTAACATATGTGCACTGTATAATCAGTGAGGAATGATATGAGACAGATAGGTTTTACTCTTTACTCACATCATACACCTCATCTCTGTCAGGAGAATCTGTAACATCACCACTAGAGGCAGTCTCACTGCTTCCCTAAAGACAAATAATCAGTTAAACATAAATATCAACTTCGAAAGGTGCATGTCAAAGTAAAGTTCTCAACTCAAGTAGGTCACTTCAGCTAACCTTCGATTGACCTATGTCTGTTCAGTCAAAAATACGATGGCTGAATGGACGTAACAAATCAGACAACAGCTACTATTTATTCAGTTTGAGTTTCTGAGTAAAGTGAAATGTCCCTGACACTGATCTCCCAACGAATGAAAATCGACATGAAACACAGATATTTGACCATCAGTATATATGCTTCAGGGTTTCTGATGACATGGTTACTGATGACATGGTTACTATTACCTTATATTTCCACAAGCAGATTAAGCTGCTTGTTAACACAAATTTTGAATTAGGCAGCTTTATTGTGTAAAAAATATTTCAAGGCAAAGTATAAAAATCAAGCGTTGTTGTTTGATAATATCATTGTGTTACTTTTTCTTATGCCAGAAACATAAACAACTTTATTCTGTATTCTAGTGCATACTAAGTTCCAGTTCTATTTGACTACAGTCAGCAAACCATAGGAGGCAACTAACGGGATCAGGTGATAAGCCTCACTGACTTGGTTGACACATGACATCACATCTGAACCTGAACCTCGATCAAACTTGAACCACACGCTGTTGACAACTGGATTGTCTGGTCCAGACTTGATTATTTACAGATTGACGGACTATAACAATGAGTAAGCTGTTAAACAAACAAACAAACAAACCTTTGACTGAGATTCGGATGGGCTGACAGTAGTGCTCTGTTCTTCACTAGGGTTTGATGGCATTGGAGAGCAGGGCTTGCCATTAGCTATGTTCTGCAGAAATGTCCACTGGCTCTGGAGAACTGGAAAAGGGTACATCCACAAACAATCAATTCAAGTTCCAGAATAAAGAATAATATCCTGCCAGTATGATTATTACTGAGACACGATCAATGTCAATCACCTTTACAGGAAAAGTACTTGATGTTCTATAGCCCAAGCTGGTCGTAAGAGTTGACTAATAGGATCACTTCTTTGAAAGACATTTTAGAACTGTATAGATGAAGGAAAACAAAGTTCTATGGATAGTCAACGTCTTTACTGCATTGGGTGCAAAGTTTTGGCACAGGTTCACTTGCTTGTTAACGGTGCTAGTACCCGCACCGAAACGTCGCACCCAATGCAATAAAGAAGTTGACTATCCACTTGGTCTTCCTTAATGGGATCAGGTAATCAGGCTCACTGACTTGGCTGACATGTTGTCATCATATCTGAATTACCTAAATCGATGCTCATGCTGCTGATCACTGGATTGCCTGGTCCAGACTCAATAATTCACAGATTGCTGTCAAATAGCTGGAATATTGCTGAGTGCAGTGCTAAACCACAAATACGAAAACAAACATGGAGAAAGATACTCACGACTGATGGTGTCTTTGTGACCACAAAAGAACCACATGACCAAAATGAAACAGATCCACCGAGCCGGGAAGACCACTAGTGAAAGGATGAGCACACTTAGCTCAGCATGGAAGCTGAAATGGATTGAACAGCAGGTAACTACATACATACACCACAAAACAGGTGGCAACAAACACGTAGGAGACATGACTCTACAAGCTTAAAATGCACAGCATTATCAGTTGAAACTGATTTCTCAAAGATAGATAAAATCCCAGTTTTCTCATGCCACTGTCCTGTACTATCACAATGAATACGGTTGTAATGATGATAAGGGAAAGTCCTGAACATCACTCACAGTATGGCTGGTACAGTGTAGTCCCACTTGAGGAGAGCGTAGAAGTATGCCAGGTACTCATTACACTTCACCACAAAGTCATGCATCTGTATCAGGCTGCAAGGTAAGGGACCAAGGTCAATTATCAGTGGTGGGTATTGGACAGACTTTTGGAGTACAGTTTAATGCAGTTGTGTTCCACACATGGAGGTTGGAGTTATACTAGGTCTTTAGCATCCCATGCTGGTTCAAAGACACAGATGGTGAAACTTGTGAACTTGGTTAATGGATGATATCAATCATCAGTTGATGTCAACCAGTGGATTGTCTAGGTAACATTTGTTTATTTAGAGACTGCCATGATAAGTGGGAAATTGCTGAGTGCCACATTAAACATACAAACAAGAAGAAGACAGTCAGCAATATCCCCTACATTACCTCCAATTTCAGCCGAAGTCGAACATGTTGCCATGGAAACAACAAAAATATTCTATTCAGAATTCTAAAACTATCAAAAGGTACTAGGACACCATTAGACCAATCTATGTGTCGTGTTTGGTGAAGAAATATTGAACAGTTTTAGAGTTCTGATCCAGAAAAGATAAATTTGCACTGACAGACAGACACATGGACAGACGGGGTGCATTTTAACACACACACACACACACACACACACACAAAACGAGTTGCAGGGGGGATATTAACTGTTTATAGTCACGATGGGTCGACACTTTAGTGTCAAGTGATATCTCCATAAAACTGTCCAGCTCACCTGTATCGGAACTCACGGACAGTGTGTAGGGTGTTGTTCTCCTCGTCACTAGCATAGAAGTTCACCCTCCGTGTGTCTGGGAGGATCTTGTCTAGGATGCGGGTGTGGACTTGGAAAAGACACGCAGCGGCTATGAGCATCACCAGGAAGGCAACCAAAACAAACATTGCTCCTGAAAAAAAAAGTAGAGAGTAACCTAACACCTACATGACTAATATTGCTTATAACTTCACACGAAGGAATATACTACGTGATTGTGGACTGTAAATATGTTTGGTTCAAACACCAACATGATTAATATTGCTAAAAAGTTCACATGTAGGAATATACTATATGATTTTGGTCTGGAACAGACAATAAAGTGATTGATGTTATGAGCATCAATCCACATAAGTAAGGCATGAACCAAGTTACCTAGGCCACTCGATCTACTAAATGCCTCTTATGACAAGCTATCGCCTTCATTGAACTGTTTGCTGTATATAGCCACATTCAGCAATATTCCAGCTATATGACAGCATTCTGTAAATAACTGAGTCTGGACCAGGCAATCCAAACAGCATGTGATCGATCTATCCGACTGGGATACAATGACATGTGTCAACCAAGTCAGCAAGCCAGGTGACTTGATCCCGTTAATCGCCTCTTACAACAAGCATGGTTTCCTAGAGACCAATTCTAACCCAGATTTTCACAGGCTGGTCAACAGTGGAAGATGCACCTGAAAGTTTGATTAGGAGCCTTACCTTTAGTGAGAATCAAGCAGGACAACACTGAGATCAACCATAAGGCCACGGACACACCCGGCAACTTCCATCTGAGCAACAAATAAATATGTAACTGTGTTACAAAGTTGACACAAAACGATATTCATTTTTTACAGATCAGCATGTTACATCATGTCAAACAAGAAATTCCCACATTCCTCATATGCTGATGCACAAAGTTCAGCAAAAACTCCAGAGCTGGAACGATATACTGTGTCACCTACATATCATGATATTTTACCTGCAATATGATAGGTATGACAATACAAGGTATTTGTGTATAACAATAACACTACTGCAATAAACATGCAAGTAATTCTAATTTCTATCATACTTGCATATTTTTCTCTAGATAGGTAACATGTTTAAAATGAAAGTATTTTAAAAAGAAGTTGTGCATCGTTTTGTACGAATACAGCAGTCGACAATACGACTATATTGTATATTTAAGTGCATCGCAATGTATTGATGTATCATCCCAGCCCAACTAAACTGTCATACTTCATAGAGTTAGTGAGTGAATTTAGTTTTCTGCAGCTTTTATCAATTTTCCAGCAATATCATGGTTGGAAACACCACAAATGGGCTTCAAACATTGTACCCATATGGGGAATCAATCCATGGCAAGCGAATGCTCTAAAAGCTCCTCAACCTTGCCACCCTCATACTTCACAGAAAATTTGACAACAGTGAAGCCCAAGTGTCACTGAAGACGTTTCTTCTTCTTTTTCAATATGAAGTGTTTCCAATTGTGAAGTTCCCTGTTTGCGACTACCAACCTTCTAACATCATCTACTGCAAAGAGAACAAAGGCGAAAGGTTCGATGAGCTTGGAGAACCTCTCAACCTCCATGACAAAATCTGCGATGTCCACATAGTTCTCCGTGTCTTTCTCGGTAGAGTTGTCCTGCTTCCCCATTGTCGCTGATCTAAAGACACAAAGGATAATCAACAAACATTATCTTAATATCTTAATATGGTATCTTTTTGTCGCTTAGAATTTTTGTTTGCAGATTAGGTTTTTGCTAATCAGTTGCCTTTACCAATTTATGCACCTATATTTATTTATTCAGTTCTGTAAGTAATATTACTAATTTTACCAGACAGTGACAGACAATACTATATAAACATGTGTAGGCTAGATAAACCATTAATGTAGCTACTTATTGGAAGTGTGATATGAACTGGTATATATGTCAGTATCAAGTCAACAGATGGTGAGACCTGACACGATCAGGCTTAGAACTGATCTTCAGCAGCCCATGCTAATCGTAAGAGGCGAATAACAAAATGGCATTTACAGGCTCACTGACTTGGTTGACACTGTTTTGCATCCCAGTTGTGTAGATTAATGCTCATGATGTTAATCACTGGATTGCCTGGTTCAGACGTGTTGTAATTTTGCTAAAGGGACATTAAACAAACAGGGTGTTAAAGTAGCATGCAATATTAGTCCTTGTTCGTAGGTTCTTAATTTTATCACTGTACGAAATTTACGCCAAATTCAAGTACAAACATTTTTCAAAAAGACGTATGCATATTCCACTCCACTGACCATGAATAATACATTGACTTCATGAAACGATATGGTTCATGTTTGTAACCACCGTAACCATGACAACTGATTAAATGTATCGAACATAATCATTCCAATCACTGACAGTAATCATGATAATGAACTGAAGCAAAATCAGGTATATGTTGTCATTGATCTGTAACATGTATAACATGTCATGCTAAAAAGACAAATTGACAGCATTTAATTTTTCCAACTAAACAGCTGACTAACATAAAACAAATATACATTAAAAAATTAGACTCACTAGTGTAAATATAGAAAATTACTTCAAACAAGTGTTTTAAACTAAACTTTGCAAAATATTCCATGCTATTTCAAGGTATGCATGACTGATGTATTGTAAAACAAATTAGTAATGTTGAAAAGATTAATGTGTCATGAGTTCAATAAATGATAAAAAGCAATGAAAATTGGTGTATTCTTGACAAGATTTTATACCAAAATGCAATTGTTCACTTGCACAACATTTGCAAATGCTTTTCAGAAATTTGATGCATGATCCAGAAGTAATTCATCCACCTATGGTTTGCAGTTGGTTCCCGCAAGTCAGTGGAGAAATCATCTTCAATGTAACATATATTTGGTCTCCCAAAAAGCGTGAATGGGTTTTGAAAAGTATTTTCTCATCGATAGATAAACCAAATTTATCAAATAATTTGTAACCAATCTCTGAGATATTTTGTAGACTTGATATATAAATATATATGTAACATGCAGTGATTGTTTTCAGCGAGCCTAAACTATGCTGGGCAGTATATATTAGAATGTACATGTACTTATCATGCTTATGAACACTAATCATGCTAATTTCTCAGTTCATTAGCAAATACATTTGTTGAAGATAACTTGCTTTTTAAAATTGTAAGAACAGTGTCCATTTACGTCAATAATAATGGTAAGATATGAATACAGATGGGGTTAAAAAAAATATATAGTAGCAAGTGTGTGTGTGTGTGTGTGTGTGTGTGTGTGTGTGTGTGTGTGTGTGTGTGTGTGTGTGTGTGTGTGTGTGTGTGTGTGTGTGTGTGTGTGTGTGTGTGTGTGTATATATGGCTAAAATGGACATAATTATCATTAAAATGCCTGCATGTTATCACTAATGAGCAGGCCACTGTAATGTCATAATGCCACCAAAATGCTTGATGATGGGCCATTATCAAGTCCATATTTAGGTGACGTCCTAAGTATCTCAGCTGTTGATGTTCAGTAACAGAAGCCCTTGGTCTTTTCAACTGCCCTCCTTTGTTGGGCAGTTAATCAAGACCTCAGGCTTCTGCAAATGATTATGCCCTAAAAAATAGCGTTACCCATATAGTTACCCATAAGAGACCACAAGTATTAGTTCGTTATAACCACAGGTCTTTATATGCATTTTCACTACAACGTACAGGGATAGGTTTGGCCAAAAAGACGAACAAAAACAGTTTCTTATACCCAACAGTTTGTTATAGGTTTGTTACTGCAAGTCCCTGTGATCATGTCAAGGAATAGCCATGTTGACTACTACCTCCGAATGTTGATCCTTCATCATGTTCAAACCATTTAAAGTCAAAATGTCATCACTTTTATACTAAATCTTTAAAAAAAATGAAATGACCTCCCCACCCTTGGTATAGACCCAAGGCTACTATACTACTACACACTATAACACAGGTATTAAACATGTAAAAACTGTCAATATTTAAGCATAATGACATCACATACTTGCTTTGAGGCATTATTACTGTCAAACCTGCTGTTATTAAGAATCAGGAGTGCCTTGGTCCCATACATCATATATTTTATGGTGACATATCAATACAGCTTATGACGTAAAAGTGAGTAATCACTATTGGTCCTTCCATCAACATTACTATGATTACTTGTAATCATAACATTTAGCCTGAAGTCATGTCTGCAGGAAAGGATGACAAGAAATGTTCTTTAGAGGTTTGATTTTAAGGTGGAAGAAAACATACATTTCCATATCTGGGAACTTTCAACATGAAAAACATTACCCTGATTATGAATTAGATGGCTGTGCTGAATAAACAGTAAACTCTCGTTTGTATATGTAGCTGCATACAGACTGATCAAATATTCAATTAAATGATCAATCTTCACCATGTTCATATAAAAATTATAAATGACAGCAAATCCCATCTAAATGATGACATCCATTTATGTACTATTTGCTGTCTCTCTCCCCATAAGTTTAAGAATCCCCAAAACAACTTATCAGCCAACAGAATCGGATGAATTCATGAGGAAAAATTCAATAAAGATGGATTATTAATCAGTGTGATAATGTTAATGAAACTGACAGCTCTGATTAATCATAAACATAAATATTTAATGATGTAACCACTACCACTGTATTATACAAGAAGTATATAAACCCTCTCTTTGCCTGACACAGTCCATAATATCTGACTAATTCTCATAAGAGTCAAAATACTAAAATAAGGATTTCACCATTTATCAGATGTATGGAAGCCAGTGGATTTATCAAGTTTCAGGTATATAAGTTGCAGGGATGAGAATGGGTATGAATGAAAAAAGAGGAAAATGGGATGGGCACCTTAGGAGTCATGTTAACTGAAACAATATGACACGTATCATGAATGACACCAGTGCCATCAAATAAAAGGAATTCTGCAGATTCATGCAATATTCTCAGCCTAAGTTGTGAACAATAACAAAACAGCAAATGACTGAAACAAATCCTGCCATGATCAGTCTTGTACAGGAACAGAAACTGAAACTGGTGTTGATTTCAAAACAGTGTGGATTTTGTCATTTAGAATGTAATATTTATGTTGATGGGGTTCCCAAGAGTTAATCCATCGTATAGTGTGCATACCTTGTTCCTTGACTCTGAACATATAAGATTTTTTTTACTTTCTGGGAAATAGAACCCATGTCTTTGATAAGTGAATGCTTTTACCATTAATTATCTATGTATGATGCAACCATGATTAGCAAGAACAGTGATTAGGCAAGACAAAACAACATGAACCGGTATTGGTTTTGAGCTGAAAAATATGGACCCATCTGCCATTTCTCTTCTAGATACTGTTCTGTATTCTGATATTTGCTAGGGTGTATTTTAAGTTGTTCACTGTTCATAATGGGGGTATGGAAAATGGCACCTTCATCGACTTTAGCATCGTTCACAGTTGTATGTCAGATAAAGGACTACACCATCTAACCATGATAATTCGGTAAGAGTTCCTTCCAGTCCCCCAAGCAAATAATACTGATAAATTAATATTAACAAAATCCAACACAACAATTAGCTAGAGAACTCACAAAATTAACTATAAGCCCAAAATTTAATTACAAGATATAGGGTCGAACCATGTGAAGCAGCAGAAGAAAAATATGTGGGAACAGAAGAACTCTTTCCGAAAAATAGCGTAATGCAATAAATAAACAGAACTAGATCTGTCAACGATAATTTTCTTAAGTCTAGCCGTTATATTGAGGACACATTATCACCATGAAAAAACGGCCGAAAAAACATATGCAGAGATATAGGTGCACCACACCATGCAATATTATCACAGCGCCAGTTACAGTACCACCCAGGCTGAAATATAGAGAGAAATATTTCTTGAAGTTGAACATGTTGAATGCTTTTCATTCATCATGTCAATATTTTACACGGAAATAATGTTCAGTCAGAAACTACACGCCCCTCGATCCAAAAGCTTACCTTGTTGCAGAGTTCTGCAACATAGAGGACACCTGTATAATTACGAGGTCATCGCGATCTATCCTGACTGACAAAGAATTTCGGTATTGCGAATGTGGCTGATTGATTGATTGGCAATATCTTCCTATTCTGTTTTCTCCGACAAGTGCTAGGCCACTGCAGCGCCTCTCGGAATGCAAGGGGAGTAACTCTTCCGCATTCCTACACTGGTGGAATGCCGCTAAGGAATGACTCACGTGTTGCTCAAGAGACAATTTCATGCCGTTTTTCATGAAAGCTCTTTTCGTTTAATGAAATGAAACATGAAAAATAATTATCACTGTTTATCTCAGTTATATGCACAGTTCACTTATAGTTTTCAAATCCCCGAAGTAGGTCCTCTGTTGTTTTGATAATTTACCAATTTCAGGATTAACAATTCACGGGTACAGTATTAGTGAGTGAGTCCATATTTAACGCTACAGCGGCAATATTTCGGCCATATCGCAACGAGAAATATTTGACATTGAAATAGAAGATGTGTAAGATATAATATAACTTAGCTATAATAAAAACTGTCGTTAAAGGACAGTAATACAGCTAGGATATAACCCTGTATGGAAAGTTAAAAGTAATAGCACTACTGGGACAGTTAAATATAAAAGCTATAGATCGCCAACAACTAAAGGTAAATCCCAACACTAGGCACCATGGGCACTTACAGGTCCTTTACTATCTGCATGGACCCTAGTTGGATTTACATCAACTCTTCACCTGCCAGCGATTGTGGGGTACCATATTAACATGTGTGCGTACGCTAATTCTAAAGGCTAAAAGCAGCCTTCGTTCATTGGTTCTTAATTAATACACAAGCTAACATATGAAGTAGCAAGCAAACAAAGAGGGATCCTAGAACCAGGGATACTCTACAACCTCTATATAGGCTCCCTGCTAGAACCTAACTTGACAGTTGGGGTAGCCCATTTCGCGATATAAGGATGCATAACGGGTATAAAAATCAAACAATATACGCCGGGACTGCCTGATAGTGACACCATCCCGGTGTAATAAAGTGGGGTCAACACCCACATTAATTCAATGGACTGTAGTTACTTTTTTGTGGAGAGCAAACTGTTCATTCGGTTCCACGCTCGAACGTATCAGTCTTAACACTATTTCAATAATACATTTCTTTTCCTGTTCAGGGCCCCATTGCACAAGTCTACTTTTGTCGTCGTAACTCCCATCCTTTAGTATAGGTTTCCGATAGTTCGCTTTTTCCTGTTAGGTCCAGATCCCGCCAGGATGCTATATTGCGGCTGTAACTCTCAAGCTAAAATACATTTGACGTGTTGGGTATCTCGACATTTGTTTGTTCCAGCTATGTATAACAATGAGTCCGGAACAATAAGTCTCCCCACCCACCCAAGACCATTTACCCCAACCTTTAAACTTTAAACTTCGTGATTTAGGTACCCCCCTTCTTCTCCAGAATAAAAAATCCGCTGTGGTCCCAGCTCAGATGCTTGTACCATCCTCTGAAGCAATTCTCTGTACTAATTCAAAACATTTTCTGATTCGAATTCTGACGCTATTTTGCGGTCCGGTGAGCAAATCCACGCTCTCTAATCCTCACTAAGGGTTAACACAACTACGACCTTAACTAAACACTTAATGGTGACCGTATTAATTAATTGTATATTCGTACGCACGAACAAGGGCGCTGACTTGAAGATTGCATTTCTTACCACACACTCGTCAATAAACACTCAATGGTTAACAAGGATTAATCTATCACGAACCATGTGACATTTCATGTTTGATGCACCACGCAGGTTAAGCCTTATATTGTGAAACCCTGTTTCTTTTACTGGTAAGCTGGATTACGGATTAACAGGTTATTGACCTGCGAGTGTATTTTAGTCACATAACTCGGTTACACCCCATTCTGCCTATACATGTAATCCAAATTTGCCTGCATCCCAGTTTGCATAACGAATATTCCTGTAGACAGAACGGGAGTTGATTTTCTTCAGAAAGGGTAGAATAAGTCAGCACATTAACATTACGCCAAGACTGGTATCATGTTGTTTTAAGGTGTAGGCAGAATGGAACTGTAGGCATAAAAGGGACGCTCCCTGAACTCTGTTTAGTCAAACACGTATGTAATCAGAATGGTAAATGATATAATTTGTCTCAATTTGGTCGAATACAACATTTTCCCCAGTTCTAGGTGCAAAACGTCAGACACGGTCATACATTACGAGTATTCTGTAGACCAGGGACAATCTATTCTCGATATAGGCTCCCTGATTAGACTGAGCGAGGCAGGCTTTACGGCTCTCTTTCCATGAAGGACAAACCCTGCAAGGAGTGTACATGTATACTAAGTGTTTCATCTGCTTTGTCGAATCATTAAAGTAAATAAAGTAATTCCACAGATGCCAAATAGTTGCTAATATTTTGGGCAGCATCTCTACATTTTTAAGCATATCTTTGTAGGCTGAATACCAACAACGTCCCAAAACATAGATAAAACCCTCTTTTACATCGTTGCCTTATTTGGTTTTTCTCGCATGGAGGTACGAACTTGCAAACGAATCGTACAAAGATAAATAGATATCTTGTAAAATGAATTACCTCCCTTCGAATTTATGGCATTGGGAACTACTGTTTTCGTTTAATATACACTCGGTGCAAAATGCACAAGCAAGCTGTTTACCGGAGATAACCGAGATGTTCCGAATCATATGCGGATCATATGCCAAGGACACCACCGTCTCAAGGTCGTCCTCTCGAACTTAGATCATACTCGACCATGGCCACTAAGGAGGGTAGCACAAAACCAGTGAAATACACCCTGGTGCTTGTTCGCCACGGCGAGAGCGAATGGAACAAACTCAACAAATTTTGCGGATGGCACGATGCAGATTTATCTGAGACCGGCATTGCAGAGGCGAAAAGTGCAGGAGAGGTGACATTTTCTTATTTTGATTGCTCTTGACTTTCGATCATTTACATTATGTATGTGTACAAAGCAAGCAGAATATGATATGGATTGAGATCCGTCCAAATATGATTTAATGATGCGTTAATTTAGCCAGATTCATTGATAGTTATGTAACAGGAAACAATATTAGTGGATGTCTCATTTAAATAATTTAATGACATTGACAACCGTTCAGATTTTACAAATTCCAAGACGTCTACAACGCATTTAATGTAATGTAATCAAAGATGTCTTTGTTGTTCTAAAAAGACTGATTAGACCGCAGATCAGCACATGCACAGACGTATTGATTTCATAATGAATATCAAATATATGAAACATTTCACATGAATAAATATTAACTTCTTGTGACTAGTTAATGGAAATAAGTTTCATGAAATCAGTACGTTAGAAACATCAGTACTAGTTGGTATATGTTGAATACCCCGACTGTCAAAACAATCTACAGGGTTTCATGATATCAAGGGTATAGCCAATAGTGTTGGGAATTGGTTAAATCTCATAATTAATGATTGGCTGATTAATAACATCCGATTATTTGCAAATGTCGGTGCAGTTAGAGAATTCTGAATACTTAGTGTCACGTCACCCTGACCCTAAATGCAAACCCTAAATCTTACCCAAACCCAAACCCTAACCACACATTAACTCACTTGCTTTCAAAGATTACAGAATGTGTCTGGTATTCTGTAGTCTAGCCTAAATATCACATCTTTAAAGGATGGCTGGTATGCTAAGTAGATACATTTACTGGAGTCTTTAAGATAAATTCAGTCATGACTTAGAAATGTAACAGACCTTTCAACCTTGTGAAAAATATAGTTAATGTAAACATTGTTTGTGTCTGATTAGAGAAAACATGATCGATGGCCTGGTCATTTAGTCACAGCGACCGTATCATGCAACAAATACTTTATGTGGTGAATATGATATGTATCATGAATATTGGATAGCGAATGCAAATAATCATTTATGAATACAAATAATGTAGTTAAGTGATTGATGCACGATATGGAATTCCCATGCTGACAGTGTATGGCAACATTCACTAATAAATCGTAAGTAATAAAACAATGTTAGGCGTGTATTTTTGTTTATTTACTGACCTCAAGCTTTGAAAAGACATTGATGATTAGCTGGCTGTCTGACCTGTAGACCTTATCGTTAGTCATTGTTCATAATGCCGCTTTAAGTCGTGAAAGATAACGATGAAAACATACTTTAATGTACAAATCATGTGTGCCATAGGGGCATGCTGGTAATAAATTAACTGTGCCATTTCAATTTTAGCTGTGTCATCGGTGCAATGGCACTAATAATTTTGATCCCTGGACATGGATAAAACTGGTAAAAAACAACTTTGAATTTTATACAATATGAGAGTGAGAAGATCTTTGAATTTCATTACTACAGATCCTTAAAGAGAAGGGTTTTGAGTTTGATGTGGCCTACACCAGTGTATTGAAGAGAGCCATCAAGACACTGTTCCACATCCAAGATGTAACTGATCATCACTGGATCCCGGTTAAGCGATGCTGGCGCCTTAATGAACGCCACTATGGAGGACTGCAGGGGCTGAACAAATCTGAGACTGCAGAGAAACATGGTGAAGATCAAGTGAAGGTATGCAATATCAAGGATCATCATGCATAACAGGCATCGATAATTGTTAATTATTTATACGTTGGTTATTGGAAAATTTATTAAAAAGTAAATTTGAGGAAAAGTGTCATTCAACATATATCATGTCCCTGGTGAGAGGTTGCATGTTTATGCATGCAGTACTAAGAAAATGAGAGGATAGGATAGCCTAGTGGTTAAAGCGTTTGCCTATTGAACTGAAGACATGGGTTTGATTGCCCACATGGGTACAATGTTTGACGCCCATTTCTGATGTCCCCGCCCTGATATTGCTGGAACATTTCTAAAATTGGTGTGAAACTATACTGACTCAATCACTATAAAAAACAGCATTCTGAAGATCATTTTCAAACAGTTCATCAATAAATTGTGCCTTATCATGTGGGTTTGTATATTTTGTGTGTGTAAATTTAACATTTTATTCATTAAAATAGTTTTTGTTTGAAATTCCGCTCTGCATTTTGTTACAAAAAATATCACTGCATCCAAATGCTTTGAAAAATGCTGTCCACACAACCTATTAAAGCTGTGTTTGCACTTGATCATGCTAATGTGAGTAGTTTCATACAAGCCTTGTGGGTAGTGAAGTTGAAGCATTTGCTTGGCACGACAAAGACCTGGGTTCGATTGCTTAAATAGGTTAAATGTGCGATGCCCATATATGGTGTCCCCTGTTGTAATATTGATGTAATATTGCAAAAAACAGTGTAAAGTCATACTCATTCATGCGCCCACCAATGCACCCACCAACCCATGCATGCACCCACCCACTCATGCAAGCCTTCTGGTACACTGATGCTGATAATGCTGTAGAGTAGGTAAAAAGTTTGCAGTTGATGGAGGATCTTGTGTCTGTTTCAGATCTGGCGGCGTTCCTATGACATTCCTCCTCCTCCTTTGGAGGAGAGTGATGAGAGATGGTCAGGAAAAGAAAGGAAGTATAATGTAAGCATGTCAGTGGCTCTTGTGTAGTTTTGAGGTAACAGGACCCGTGAAGGTCACGGGGTAGAATAGGCCTTCAGCAACCCATGCTTGCCATAAAAAGCGACTATGCTTGTCGTAAGAGGCGACTAACAGGATCGGGTGGTCAGGCTCACTGACTTGGTTGACACGCCATCGGTTCCCAATTGTGCAGATCGATGCTCATGTTGTTGGTCACTGGATGGTCTGGTCCAGACTTGATTATTTACAGACTGCCGCCATATAGCTGGAACATTGCTGAGTGTGGTGTAAAACTTAACTCAATCACTCACTTTAAGGCAACGGAGTGGCCTAATGGTTATTGGTCAAAGCATTCACACATATTGCCGAAGACCCATGTTTGAGTACCCACATGGATATAATGTCAACTGCCTGACATTGCTGGACTCTAGTGTAGTTCCAGTTTGTCAATTTCTGTTTTTCATATCCACTTCCAATCAAGCAGTGAGTCAAGAAATTGTTCCCCTCCTCCAGAGTGCATACATTCCATTTTATACATCTTGTTTGGAGGGGCTGTGGGGTACCCTAGTGGTTAAAGTGTTCACCTGTCACGCCGAAGACCCGGGTTCGATTCCCCACATGGGTACAATGTGTGAAACCCATTTTCTGGTGTCCCCTGCCATGATATTCCTGGAATATTGCTAAAAAAAGCAGCGTAAAAAAATACTCCCTCACTCACTCTTGTTTGGATCAGTTCAGTGGAAAACACTTGTTTTTAAATATTCATGAATATTTGATTCTGGTAATGCATAATTATTTGAACAGATATGGTTCAATTCACTGAATATATGAGTAAAGTGTAACAGCCCTGGAGCAGTCATCCTTTTCTGTAATGTAGGTCTCAGGGTGTGGGAATGCAGACACCTGTGTTATTCCTGATATATAGTCTGTTTGCAGTGAAATATACAGATGAATTTTACTTTAAACAAAAAACGTAAATCAAAGTGAAATTGAGAATGCGAATCCTCATAATTTTACGATGCCAAATCACTGTACCTAAGGTGATGTTGGTAATGTGTGTTACCAGCATCCCAATATGGCAGCAGGTAGATTGCTTGGCAATTATTTCCAGTGATTATTTATTATACAACTCAACCAAAATCCAGACTTTTAGTTACCAACATTCCTGCACGATTTTAGGAATGCTTATTAATCAACACAAAGACATTAATAAGCAAATTCTGTGCATTCAGTGTATTTGCACCATCAAAGTTTAACAGTGTGCTAAATAATTTTGATGGTATACACATGGAAGATAGTCACTGAACGATCCCTCTGCAGCCTTTTGGGGATCCTAGTAATGTATGTTACCAGCATCACCTTTGGTACAGTGCAAATGAACATTTAAATTTCAAGAATTTATTCAACTCAGGATAAAAGCTGTTTAACAAATGGTCATAGATTCAAAATACTATTATTGGTTTGTATTTACAAGGGGGTCAGTACACTATTTGGAACAGTGAAATAAATGCAAGTGCGGCATGTGATGAGTATTCACTTAGACCAACCCATCTTATCCTCGATGTTTCATTTCATGTGCGTTTTACAATGCCCTCCAGGATGTCATGAGCTTGTCATGAGCTTGTCATGAGCTTGATGATCTCACAATGCTGTGACATCACTGCGCTGCACCTCAAATGGTAGTATTGTGCTGAGATGTACATTTTTCATTGAAAACTAATGAAAATTGATTTTTGATGATAGATAGATTCTCACCCTTGTGTCTGCTGATGTCAGTTACCACTCATTGATAAATGTATACTATCTTTGATATTCGTAACTTTATCAACTTGTGTTGATATAATTGATATCGATAGACACTTGTTGACACTCACTGATAAATGTAAAAATATCCTTGGATATTTGTAACTTCATCAACTTGTGTTTATATATTTGATATCAGCAGACACTTGGATGAGATTCTCTACATATTATTGATACTTGTCTTTTATGTTGTTTTTTTTTAACCCTTGTCACAAATGATTTAATGGGTTTTGGGTGCCTTCAAAAAGCAGAATTATGTTTGTTGTGTCATAAATTTAACCATGATATCTATACTGTTGGCAATCAAGTCCACGTAATGTCACAGCACTCATGTCAGTGTACGTTGTGTTATGTTGGATCCTGCAGGATCTGCCAAAGTCTGACATCCCTGCCTGTGAGTGTCTGAAGGATACAGTTGCCAGGGTGATGCCCTATTGGGAGAGTGACATCGTACCCGACATCAAGGTAAACTACGCCTCAGCACTGTCTTTGATTGTATCCATGGAGATCCGTGTTAAAGCTGGTCATCAGTAATGTAGCTTTTTGGAAGAGCAGGGGTTCCAAATATTTAAAAAATCCACTTGCCACAGGGCAGTTGACTTCAAGAAATTAACTTGGTCTGACTACTTGTCCTTTTCCCTTGTTTGTATGACATAATCATGATGGTGCAATTATGAAAGAATAAATCAGCAAGGTATTTGGTGTTAATGTTGACTGGACTATTTATCGAAAAGTGATAATAGCTACAATTTGAGCAGATACGAAATGAAATCCACGTTTATTTTTAGTTTGAAACCAAAACTGGAAATTACCTAGTAGCCCACTGACAGTGGGATATCATTATTTGATTGTGTGATGAAATTTTTGAAGCCCTGTAGGGGACAACTAACAGGATCAGGATGGTCAGACTCACTGACGTGGTTGAACCATGCATTGTATCCCAGTTGCATTGATTGATGCTCATGCTGCTGATCACTGGATTGCCTGGTCATACAGCTGGAATATTGCCGAGTGTGGCGTATAACTAATCACACTCATTGCTTGATTGTCCAGTTTTGTATAACCATTCTGTGTTGCTCTAAATCATGAGACCACTTGCACAAAGCATTAGGATATCTTTAACTCCCATCCTGTAACATTAAACATAGAACAAGGTTTGAATGAGGGTGTATAGGACCCACAAGTAAGTCATAGCACTTCATGAGACCTTAGTACTGCCAGTGACAATACAACATTTCATACCTCATGGTGGTTTCATGGTTGTCAGTTGATAGTAATAATCCTTGCAGGAATAACAAACTTCCAATCTCGCTATCACGAAATTAGCCAACTTTTATCACTGTCAACAACTGTGACACTTGGTCCAATCATAGAATTTCAACAGCTGTACAACTAGTGTCTGTCTAGTATATCAACATTGTTTTTTTGTTCCAGGCTGGACGAAGAGTTATTATCTCAGCTCATGGGAACAGCCTTCGTGGCCTGGTGAAATACCTAGATAACGTTTCGGATAATGACATTGTCGGTCTGAATATTCCCACTGGTAAGTTACATAATAGTATTGTGATAATGTGCAGGAAATGTATCCCAAACAATTCTGTATGGGAGTTCAAGTTGCACAGAAGCACCATCTTGGCATATTATGTAAGTAATATATAAATTATGAGATGGTTTCAGGGGGATACACAAAGCCTGCAGTCTAGACTACCAGTTGTTTGACTGTCATTTTTGTGGAAGTCATGGTGGCTGAGCGGGTTAGGTGGCTGACGTTGTGTGCTGGCGATTAAGTGCCAGACTCCGGGGGTGTGGGTTCAAATCCTGGATGGGACTCAACTCAAAAATTATTACAACTTGGACTTTACCAAGAAAGTGTAATCCCAAATATAACATATGTTACATGTTTTCTGAAGTTTTCATTATCTTGGAACACTCTTTGTAGAAGAAAAAGACCCCTGAAAACTTTCACACATAATTTTGAATTCAAATGTTAATTTAGCCTGCTTCCTGTCAAGTTGGACCTCTGATGATCCTGGTTTGGATTTGTCTTCTGCAACCCATGCTTGTCGTAAGAGGCAACATACGGCATAGGGCGGTCTGGCTTGCTGACTTGGTTGACACATTTCATTGTATCTCAGTAGCATAGATCGATGGTCATGCTGTTGTTCCTTGGATTGTCTGGTCATATAACTGGAATATTGCTGAGTGTGGGTAAAACTTACGGGTTAGAATTGATCTGCAAACGATGCTTCTTGTAAGAGGCGACTAACAGGATTGGGTGGTTAGGCTTGGTCACAATTGCGTAGATCAGTGTTCATTCTTATATGATAAAATATATCCCACAATGCACCATTTGGGTTAGCAAGGAAATGTTGTCCTGAAGTGTCTGTTTAGGGGCCAGACAAACATGTTATTTATCTTCCATTCACAAATTTGTTAATTCTGTTGATCTGAGGATTGTCTGGTCCATTTATGATCATTTACAGAACGCTAATGTAGAGCTGGAATATTGCTTAGTGTGACATAAAACTAAACTCACTCACTTACCATTCAGGAATCCTGTCCAACTGTATGTCTGGTCATTTCTGCCCTTAGAGGGACAGTGTGGTAGCCTAGTAGTTAAAGTGTTTGCTTGTCACACTGAAGACCTGGGTTCGATTCCCCACATAGGTACAATGTGTGAGGCCCATTTCTGCCTTTCCCACCCTTCATATTGTTGAAATATTGCTAAAAGTGGCGTAAAAATACACTCACTCACTCACTCTGTCCTTGCAGGTATCCCATTAGTGTACAAACTGGATGAAGATCTCAAACCTGTAAGCAGTGAATACTTGGCTGATCAAGAAAAGGTGAAGGCTGCCATGGAGAAAGTTGCCAATCAAGGAAAAAAACAGTAGAGGGAGAGGATAACCTTGCATGATGCCACATCTTTGCAGTTGACAAAACCCTTTTACCAAAGTGGTGTAACTTAAAGACTTTGAAGAGAATATGCTCATTGTATCAGTGAAGTTTATCACATATATTTATTCTCAGACAGCTTGTTGGCATTATCTCTGTTATTTTAGTTGTGTTCTCCTGGTCTCTTCTTGATGGTTATTAAACCCTGTTTGTATTGTTTCCCAAAGCTGTCCACATATATGTGTGATTCTTCCAGTCATGAATCTGTGCATCTGCAGGTTTCAAAGCAAAACTTGAGCTTTACTCAATAGTATTTGACTCCAATGACCCAAAGTACTTAACTTAACCCATAAATGACAAGGCCTTCTCCATGATTGTTTTTAAATACTGGTATCTTCAAATCACCAAATGTGAAGTGAATTGTGGATTTATCTTCGTATTTTTAACTTGCATACAAAAGGGAAGGTACATGAAGTTTGTATTTGGCCAATGGGTTTTGTACAAAGGGAGATAACTTGGTCATGCATAGCAAGAGTCGGATACAGCTGCTTTAATTACCAGTCGTTTTTGTCCATTATTTGTTCTGTTACTAATGTATAATGAAGTAACTTTACACCATAGTGCTAATGTTTCCTCGTTTCAGGATGGGGTTGTTTGTAGATCATTTAGATGCATTGTGTTTATATAACACTGCAGCAATTCCACATGTCTTATGTATTAACTTGCCTGCATTGTTGAGATAACCATAAAATATACTTTTAGGAGTTACAGATGATTTGTTTTGTGTTTTTTTCCAAGTGTATTGATAATGATGTAACCTGATTGTCAATAGTTTGGGAATTCCTGGACCCTACACAGTGGAAGTTTCAAGTGGAAAACAAAATTTTAAACCAAAATTTTTATGCAACATACATTATGTATGATATTATCAGAGGCCCATATAAGCTGCAAAGGCAGGTAAAATACACATAGAAAATTTCCAATTACGCATTGACAAATAACTGTTGTGTACTGATTACACATTTAAAACTGCTAGATATGCAAGAAGTCTAAAACGTACACAGAAAATATTTATAAAAAAAAAAAATATAAAAATAAAAAATCGTTTGCGTAATGTTAATGACCTCGGTTTCTATCAAGTTGTACTGTCAGTAGGGGATCAGTGACTCTTTATGATATCGTTTCCATTATGTTTAAGTTGGTTCTGATTAGGTATGACAAGGCAGAAAGTACCTGTGTAGTGAAATGACTCAATGACATTATGCTTAGCTGAGTAAAAATTACTGAAATATTTGAAAGCAGTGGGTAAGGGAAAATGAAATACTCAACATTCATGAGACCCATTTCAAAAATGGCGACTACATTGCATAGATCTTATCTGGAGCTTTTTATTCCTTAGTCTCAAAATGGAGGGATGGGCTTCGTTTCCGGAGCACATCTCGAAAACAATTTCACATCTTCTTTGAAATGCATTTTAGACGCATTATAGATGAAGGAAAACTAAGTCAACTTCTTTATTGCAATGGATGCTACGTTTCGATGTAGGAACTAAGCTTGACCAACCAGTCAACAAAGTCCTCTAGACTAACCAACCAATCCACAAACTTGCCTCGACTGACCAACTTGGTTTGCTGTGACATATTCTTACCAAGAATCATGTTAATACGAGCAGAATATTACCTGAGAGATCTGAATCAATCAGGCTGACACTATCTATTTGCACGTGCATGCATGCATGCACAAACAGTTCACACAGGAGTCACACAATGCATACAGGGGTCACAAAAATAAAATGTAAACAGGAGTCACACAGTACATACAGAAGTCACACAAAAATGTATACATGAGTCACACAACACATACAGAAGTCGCACACAAATGTATACAGGAGTCTCACAAACGATACATGTATGAGGCACAAACCAGGTGGACTCGCTAACTTGGTTCACGCGTATCCCATCTGCGTAGATCGATGCTCATGCTGTTGATCATTGGGTTGTGTGTTCCAGACTCGAATGTTTAAAACAACCCCGCAGTCATGTAGCTGGAATATCGCTGAGTGTGGGGTAAACCTACTCACTCACCAACCCACTCACTCACTTACTCTCTCAAACAAGGAAGTATATACAGTGTTCCCAGAAATTATTGAGAAAATCTTTGTTTTTTTTTCTTATGATGCTAAGACTGGAAAAAGTGCTTTCCCTATGCACTAAGCATACTAAATAAGGGAGACAACTCTTGAAGGCTTAGAAGGCAGCTCATTACGTCAAGAGTTATCTCCCTTGTCTGAGCAGACGGCTTCCTGTGTTGACATGGCAGAATTTACAGCAAGAGAGAAAAGAAAGCTCATTCTAGATGATTTTGAAAGGGGTGAGGCTGATGCTAAAGTGTTAGCTTGTAGACATGGTATTCCTCTGTCTACAGTTTACAGAACTTTGAAGAATATTCAAACAGGAACCGGGATAGACCACAAAGCAGGGGCAGGTCGGCCTAGGAAATTCAGTGTTGTGGATCGCCGAAGACTTGGGCAGATTGTGAGTAGGGGCAAATTGAAAAGTGTTGAGAACATCAGAAATGAAATGATTAGCAGAGGAAGTCCTCAGGTATGCAATGAAACAGTCAGGCAGGAATTACAAAGACTTAATTGGGTGAAAAAACGTGGAATTCCCTCGCCGTTGATGAAAGATGCACAAAAGGAAAAACGTTTAAACTGGTGTCGGGCTCATGAAAATCAAGATTGGGATAATGTTTTCTTTTCGGATGAAAGTTCTGTTTGGCTTTTCCCTAACTGTGTGAAAATTTGGACCAAAGATACTGTCAAACCTGTCTACCAGCGACCAAAACATAGCCCGAAGTTTCACATGTGGGGTGGCATATCGGCTCGCGTAGTGACGCCATTGTGTGTTTTCACGGGAAACTTGACAAAAGAAAGGTACGTTGACATTCTAAATGGTCACCTTCTTCCGACAGCACAAACATTGTATGAAGATGATTGGATTTTCCAGCATGATAATGACCCAAAACACACTGCGCGCTACACAAAACAGTGGTTGTCGGGCGAAAATGTTCAAGTTTTAGACTGGCCCAGTTACAGCCCAGACCTAAACCCAATTGAGAATGTGTGGGGAGTCATGAAGGACAGAATAAACCAAAAGGGACTGAGAAATATTGAAGATATGAAGGCCGAGGTGGTCCAATATTGGGATACCCTGTCACACGATTACCTACAAACTTTGATGGGTAGTGTGCCTAGGCGTATTCAGGCATGCATTGCTGAGCGAGGAGGTCTAACAAAGTACTAAAACAAGACTGAGACTGTAAAAGGATGATGTTTTAACATGTTTATGTAAGTAAAACGCCAGAAGTTAATAAACGTAATGAGTTACATGACGCAACATGATTCTCAATAATTTCTGGGAATACTATACTATTATCCAGTAGTTACATCGGCCTTATGTACTCTCAAGAAGCACTGTCGACCGACAATATTTTATTCATATGTCAAATATTAAACATCGAAATGTACCGACCTTTAGATCTCGTGTATGTGGGTTCACTCTGGGCAGATGGCTAGAATACACATTTGCTTAGTAATAAAACATTCAGCGATCAATTATGTCGTCAATGTGAGACGTGTATGCACATGGAGTAGAATGCACATTGTACGTTTAACCTCTCACTGTGCGTTTCACATAGAAGAATTCACTCATTATCGCTGATGCGATGTTTATCTTGAAACTTCAACGAGAATGATGTCTGACAGATATAACGACAAACATATTTGATAGACCTGATCACGCACTTATGCATGGGCTGATCAAGGACGAAGCAGGAGGATGGCATAAGTAGGTTTTGAGACTTTTTTTAAACACGACTTCCCGCTTTCCAGTCAGATATTTTATCCACAAGATAACGAGGGCGGTGGATTAGCCTAGTGTTAAAGCGTCACTCGTCACGCCGACGGACAGGGTTCGATTCCCCATAAGGGTACAATAAAGGAAACCCATTTTTGGTGTCTCCCGCTGTAATATTGACGAAAAATTTCTAAGAGCGGCGTGGAAATATACCCATCCACTAACGCAGTTCCTACGCAATATTGCAGTTGGATGTATTATCGACAGACAGACAGACAGACAGACAGACAGGAAGTTATATTCAGTAAAAGGTCACCAGGCCATTATACAGTCGAATGCATGTACACATCACATGAATGATACATATGACTTTATGAAAATATACTCACATTCTTTACCGCTACACTGAAATTTCTACATCTGAATTTCAAAGGGCAGATCTCAAATTTAAACAAATACCACAATTCAATTTTTTCTACATCTAATAGGGCTTTATGCTGACATTAAAAATAATTTTATGTGAATGTGTAACAACTGAAGTAAACAAAGATTGCTTTGAATTATTGGTGAAATGTTTCAGACAAGTAACACCCGTCCTTAAAACTCATGTTGCATGGATTGTTGCGTTTTGTAATTCAAGTCTTCCCAAAGGACGGGCTGTGGGGGTAGTGGTTAAACTGTTCGCTCGTCACGGTCCCCTCATGGTCTTTAACCATTAGGCTACCCTACTGCCCCAATAATTTGCAGTAACAGGAATCAGACGGATGAGCACTGAATATGTATGTTTCCGCCATCATTGTTGAGATGGTTACCAAAAACAATATTGACAAAAACATTCACTACCGACACTTCCTGATGACTTAAACATCATGTAATGTCAGGGTCATGTTACTTATCAAAACTTGAGAAGTCCCGGATGATGAATTTATTGATTTGAGTTTACCATTTTGTCGATAATCGTTAACTGACAGAAAAGCTGATACCATTAGGTCTCACAAACTTTGCATTCAACAAACAATCCATTACAAATTGAGTTTAACGAGCATGTTTACTTCACCCAAACAGAACTAAACAAAGTACGACGCTACACTTATTTGATTACAAGCAGGTGAAAAAACAACCCAGGTTAAAACTTTTCAAACTCAGTAGCATACCCATGGAACAAGAAGTGTAACGTAATCAATGCCTACAAAGTCTGTTATGTCTATCAATAAGGAAACGCTTAAAGTTTCAAGGTGACAAAATATTCTTTCCAAAGTCTTGTATTAACGGTTCCCCATGTAGCAATGGATCATATGCAATATGAGAGTAATTAACAACATTTTATATACTTAGCACACTTTTTGGCCAAGACTCTAATCCTTTAGACAGAATGGGAACGAAAACGTTCTCAGCTGCCAGTGCCATGATGTCACTGATGACATCACTTTGTCACTGTTGGCATGATTTTGTTACCGATGAAATCATTTTTGTCACTTGTGGCATCAGGTTTGTCACTGATGACACCAAGTTTGGCACTGATCATATCACGTTTGTCATTGATGACGTCACGGTTGTTACTGGTGACATCACATTTGACACTGATGGCATATTTGTTAAGATGAAATCATGCTTATCGCTTGTGATATCACGTTAGTTGCTGATGAAATTACGTTTGTCACTGATGACATCACGTTTGTTACTAGTGACATCATACTTGTCACTGATGAAATCGTTTTTATCACTTGTGACCTCACGTTTGTCACTGACAACTCGCGTTTGTCACTGATGACATCACATTTGCTACAGATGACATCAGCTTTGGTACTGATGACATCATATTTGTCATTGATGACATATTTGTCGCTGATGAAATCATGTTTTTCACTTGTGACACCACGTTAGTCAGTGATGACATTACGTTTGTTACTGATGAGGTCACGTTTGTTACTAATGACATCACGTATCCCAACTGCATCGTATATCGGTTGATATCTGGATTGTCTGATCCAGGCTCGATGTTTTACAGACAACCGCCTTATAGCTGGAATAATAATAATAACAAAACGTCCTTCACCAAGTCTGCACAGAGTCGGTCCCTTGTCGAGAAGCTGTCTGAGAAGCCATTGCATCGTGTGTACATGCAGTGTGTGGAACAGAACAGCAATCGAACCGACTCCTTTGCCTGGCCTGGATGAAGTCGGCTGGAACAGTCACTTCCCACTCGCAATCGCCAGAACGTGATTCTTAAAGAAAATATCAATGTATTTGCAATGAATTTACAGAGACTGTCCAACACCTTGTCAGTGGATGTCCTTCCTTGGCACAAATAGATTATCTTAAAAGACATGATGGCATGGCTCGCTGCTTTTACTATCGTCTCCGCCATGCCTGTGTCTTTGACCCTGAGATCCACCCATGGTACGACCCCGAACATGCCCAGGGCGTCCTGGAAATGATGCTTTTAAACTTCTCTGGAATAGGCCAATTTACAGCCTGAGACGAATTCCAGTCAGCAAATATGACCTTGTCCTTTATGATAAAGCCAATGGAATTATTTATACCATTGAATTTTCTGTCCCTTTTGACAGCAATGTGATTGGCAAGATTCAGGAAAAGCATGATAAATATGTGGACCTCGTGTTTGAAATGTCTCGCTTGCATCCCAAATATACTCTCGTCAGGCTCCCCATTGTTCTCGGTGCCCTTGGTTTGGTACCTGCTGATCTCTTGGCGCAAATCGAGAGAGTGCCGGGGCTCTCCACCGGGAGCACAGCCCTTCTGACAACCTGGGTATTGCAGAAGGCTGCAGTGTTAGGGAGTCTTCACGTCCTCCGGAAAGTTCTTGGTGGGTTCGACTTTGAGAAGCCCCATTCACTGTCTGGGCTGCGTGTAGAGGGGGCGAGGGCCCTGGGATGATGATGAGCCTTACCGGTCTGACTGTGCCAGGATCAACCGAACCCTCTCTGCTGCATATCTATCTTAATCTGTAAATAATAATAACACTGAAAATATATATAACGCTTTATCCACATACTAATTGGGCCCTCAAAATATTGATGAATATGTTAGTAGCATGATTAAACGTCAAACAAACCAAATAATGAACTGATGGACGTGCTGATTTGCTCTCTCAGTGTTGAACAGTGTTGTGGCGAAAGTGTTCGATCGTTAGATCGCAGAGCTTTGTTCTATTATATTGGGGTCAATATGAATCCCATTTCTGGCACCCTTGTCGTTCTGCTGCTGCAGTCAATGGACACCATTCTGTAATCATTGTCCGAGTAGTGTCGACAAAAATATAATGGACACCACATCGTGGCAATGATCTCTGTTTAATTCTCAAATTTGCTCCGACAGCGCTGTTCAAAGCTGGTGATGAAAACGTTAAAAAAACCCACAATAAATAGCATGTAGAGGGAACACTTAATGTTTCTCTACGATTTTTGTATTTGTTTCTTTCAGTATATATTAAGGTGTATGCGTATACCCATTGCACGCCACTACTTTCTGCTTTAGTGAGTGGGTATAGTTTTACGCCGCTTTTAGCAATATCACAGCGGAGGACGCCAGAAATGCATTCACATATTGCAGCCATAAGGGGACTCGAACCCGAGTCTAATGCGTGATGAGCGAACGCTTTAATCACCAGGCTATCATACCGTCCTCCATCCTACATGAAGACAATTGAAGACGGATGCCTTGGGGAGAGGCGTTTGCGCCCTTTTTACTTGGTGGGACGTCATTATCTCAATCACTGGATTATCTAATCTTACATCATCGCAAAGAGACTCATAGACGGTACTTTGTGTATGTGACGTTAAACCAACAACAATAGTCTTATAACTGAGAAAAACTACGCTTGCTCTCTGCACCACTCAGTGTGTATCAGATCCCGTAACACTAAGCATAGCTCCAGGGGCTCTCAGGACAATAATAGAGATCATTAGTTTAAAAGCTCATGCTATTTGGTTTAATACATATGTATGATGCCACTTAGCCAATGTTCCGGGTCTTCACGCACCCTCGTGCTGCACGATCACGCCAAGATGACCCTTTTATCTTGTAACATGTTAAGTTGATTGCCAGCTCCATCATGAGATATCGATACCAATATACAAAGAACTACATGCATAGTTGCAGGAACGACCCATGTACATCCATATACACAGATCATTTTCATTTTAAATTTTTTTGAAAAATGGTTAATAAAATACAAAAGCTTGTTGGTCCCTCTTGGGTAACAAAGTTTTTAAAACGAAATATCTTGTAATTTCAATGAAAAATAATCGAAGTAACCAGAAAATACTCATAATCTCGTGTTTTGAACGACAAAGCAGCACATGAAAGTACAATTGTTACTTTAATTATTTCAAGAATTTCACTCGCAGTGCAGCAGATACCTTGTGAAGACGTCTGGATAAAAACAAAGAAACACATGTACAGCCATGTTCCCTTATTTGTATCCATGAGTATACTTGCTTTTCGAGAGAATAACGAAACGAAAGGTAAAAAAACCCTTGAATCTCGCGTTTTTGGAATAAACTTGAGATAACAGAAGGTAATCTGAATTACGAGAATATAATCGGGGTGGGGAGAAAAAAAATGAAATTTCGAAAAGACACCCCAAAACAAATAAATACTAGAAGTAACGAGGAATGTCGGTTTAAGATGATATAACGCCATCATTAGGCGTCCGTATTCCTTTACATTACAACTGGTCGCCCTTTTACTGTTTGTGGGTGAATCGAATACCTTATAAATAAAACATGACGATTGCAATAAATGAATAATTCTGTGCTATTTAGATAGTTATTTTTCATACAGTCAGCTTTTATGACCACAGATCAATACATCTATCCTCTTGTACGCCATACAGTGAGGACTCTGGGTAAGAATAGTTTACGAGGACTTAATGGTGGTCAATTAATCAATTAGAACATTGAAATGTCAGTTTGGAGAACTTCGTTGTTTAACTCGCACCTTGTGATTGTGATTGTGAACTGATTGTCAGAAATTAGTTGATAAAATTCCCATAGGCTTCGGGGTAAGAATAGTTTCCGAGGACTTAGTGCTGGTCAATTAATCAATTAGAACACTGAAATGTCAGTTTGGAGACGTTCGTCGTTTATTGCTTCAAATATTCGCGAACATCTAACGTTTTGTCAAAAAATATTTCCTCATCTGTTTTGCCTTTTCTGCCAAATTGAAAATTGTTTCATGGGAAAATGGAGACTGGTAATTCTTTGACACTGACAGATCACAATTACATTATGTTTTCGTTGTGATTCGAAAGAATTTGCGTAGAAAATAGAACAACATATTTTCCATTAGTTTTTTCTATAAGGTTTGAAAACTTCTGAACATATACTCGAATTTAAGTTGTTGCTTGGTGCTTTCATCAACATCTTTCTTTAATGATTTTACCAGTTAGTGCGTCGAACTGCGCGCAGACTTAGTAACAAACAAACAAACAAACAAACAAACAAACAAACAAACAAAACAAATGTATGTCTACTTCTGTATGTTCTTATTTCCATAAGGACTTTTTAATAATGTTCTGTTACAAAAATAACCATATTTAACAAAGTGTTTATTCTACAAAACACATTATCTATACATAGAACATTAATGTTTAAAATGTTTCGTCTCCTAAACCTTCAACAATCGAAAAGTTTAATCCACAAAGTCATGACAAAACACTTTCAGAGGTTTTGTTTCCTTCAAACGTTTGCATTCTAGGTTTACTGCGTTCATGCAGTGACTGTTAAGTGCTACTGTCAACATCTCCACGACGAGAAAATTTTGTAAAATTGATGTGAAGTAAATATCACGTTCATACACAACCAGCCGGATATATCTCTATAAATCCTTCAAAATTTAAAAATAATTTGTCCATAGAGTCTGCGATGTCCACACCATTGACACATACTTTAATTGGTTCTTAAGTGGATGTTCATAGGGAAATGTGTTGTGTAACGTTGTAAAATGACCTCACCAACTTCTGTAAGTGGCATTTAGAACCATCGAATTTATTACAATATAGAAGTCTAACCAATAAAATGTTCCTTTGGACATTATGTTGTTTGGACTAAGGATCCCGAAACTTTGACAGATGGTCTGTTGCTGCATAGTTGGAGGACTACGGAGGACGAGGGAGGACATTAGGTTTGAATATTTCCCATTGCTACAAAGTCAAGTAACAGTTGCAGTATGCTACTAGTGCCGACGCGTGGTATATGGTGCGTCGACTGGGGACTTAGCTCTTAATTGGGATGAAGGGTAGGGTACGTTGATGATGACAAAGACATAGTTGATTTCAGTCTCCTTTAGTTGGTTCCACAAAACATGACTTGAACAAGTATTAAATGCGCGTTGTTCATAAAAATGAATTAACGAGATTGCATAATTTCGAAATTATTGAGATTATTTTTTATCACGATTCATATTTTATTTTAAATTTTATTTCATTCAAATTAGATGTACTTGTAGGCTAAATTGTATTCAGATCTATGGAATCTGAACATTTGTAATAGGCGCTTAGAGATGGCATTTTTAATACTAAAGTGTGAAGTGCATAAGGGAACAAGCTGTATTTACTGACAGTCTTTTACACTCTTTACTCTCATGGGAGTGCGTTATTTCTTCATAACCTAGTCGATTTTTGAATCAGTATTAAAATAGGGAACAGAAACATAAATATTTTCTGGTTATATTTCCAAAAATATAATGGCTCAAGAAGGTAGCTATTAAAGCAGCTTTTCTTTGTAGCTAAAACACTAAAATGCATTGTTTTGTTAAAGCTGTGAGACTAAAAATGTTCAGAAAATGCGTTAATGTGCGTCATTGATTCCGATTTTTCAGTAATGTAATGGCAGATGACAATGAATAATGATCCTCACTTTTTGCACTTATGTCGGGATTGACCCGATCCCCCGGCATGGACTAATAAACACGGCTCCAAATAGCCATCTCAGATTACACGAATAATCACCTTTTCATCGTCATTGTCACGGTAGGGGTAGCCCAGTGGTTATAGCGTTAGCACGTCACGCCGAGTTCAATTCTCCACATGGTTCATAGATGAAATCTATCGTTGGTGATCCTGGAATATTGCTAAAACTAGCGTAAAAGAATACTCAGTCATTCACAGCATCGAAAAACAGAAACAGAGTACAACCCACACCCAAAGATTCAAGTCAAACAGAGGTTCTTCATGTCAGCTGAACACGCCAACTAATTTAGAATGAAATAGTATCAATACTGCGATAACAGGCTGCCATGACACCTCCTTACTTCAACAGGCCGTACGCTTCCTTTCCTGGAAATGAGTCCCTATGTTTGTTAGTCTCTCAGTGTATTCTCGGTTGCTGCATGTTATTTAACAACATCGCTCCAACTAGGTGAAGATGGTCAAACACTGTGTCGAAGTTGAAGGGCCCCCTTTAAATACTTTTAGCAATCCGATTTTCGACACAATCGCATATGTCCATGTTTTACCCCAAGGCAACCGTTTGACACATGGCTGTTAAAGAGTCTGGCATAGCGATTCATCATGGTGTGAGCCAACAACCCTCACTGTCAGGACACATGGGGCGTAGTCAGCCAATGAACACGGCAGAATATCCGACTACTAAATCACCCTGTAGGTCAACGCGTGTTGGCGGAGAGCAAGCTACATGATCACAAACAGGTGAAGACAACAGGTGAAGACAGAGTCCTATTGCGAAGCCGTTGTAAGTCCCTACTTGAGAAGCCACATTTATAACCATTTCAAGAAATGAAGGCTTGTTTCCAGCCATTTCATTATTGAGAGGGCAGTTGGTAAAGTGTGTGTCAGAAAATATCTTTTATCACAACATCTTATGAGCAGCGTCATTCAATGTAACAGAACCGCTGATTGAGCAGGACAGAAGCAGAAGGTCTGAATGGTCTGAGATTAAGCACAGCTGACCAGTATACGATTCTAAACCACTTACAAGATAACTCTGGGTCCCAGTCATATCTCTCGTAAAGGTTTCAGATGGATACCACTCAGATGAACCCCAAGTCAACTGTGGAGTACGACAAGGGAATATGACCGTATTAAAACAGAGGTTACATGGGAAGATATGACTTGAGTAGCCTTAATGGTAAGAGAATCCTCGTCAGCATATCCGCGGCGCTAAAATATTATTACCCAAAGTGCTCGTGGGGCCGGCCATGGAAGGTTAAAAGTCATGTGACATCTGTCACTGGGTAACCATTTTCTGCTCGATGAACAGTGTTTTAGAAAACTCCTTTGCCTAAGGTGAGATCGCATGCATCACATATGCATTCAGGACTGAAGTCCTAAAAACTCAGGGATTAAGATGCGAAACAGGGCCACACATCTCTGCGCCCAACGCTGCTTAACTTTAACTGATTTGTGACCTAAGCTTTATGCACAAGGTCACTCACCGCCACTTACATATTCTGACCAAGGAGTCAGACCAAGTCCAAGAACAGAAACTTCTGAAAGCTTTTTCTGATATATACCAATGGATATGTACATAGATATGAAGGGGCGGTGGGGTAGCCTAATGGTTAAAGCGTTCGCTCGTCACGCAAAGGACCCGGGTTCGATTCCCCACATGGGTACAATGTGTGAAGCGAATATTTTGGTGTCCCCGCCGTGATATTGCTGGAATATTGCTAAAAAGCGGCGTAAAACTAAACTCACTCACTCACTCTGATATGGATATCATTTCGCATAACATATATCCTGAAAAGAAGACCAGCAATTGTTTGAAGATCCCTTTTCACCCAGTATAACTAGCTTATGCCTAGTTTCGAAAGCAACTATTGCAGTGGCGTTGATATAACAACACTTTCTCTATTACAACAATCACTGTTTATATATTTGTTGTCTCTGAATTTATACTGTACTGTCATTGCAACTCTATGGCATATTTGTTTATTTGTTCACATTTAAAATTATTTAGAATCCAGTTTGTATGCTGGCATGACACCGAATTCATTTACGTACAAATTTCGGGTAAACTGCCTGTGTCAAGATGATAATCGATACTGAAAGTTATAAATATTTGCTTCACACAGTCGTAACTTAGCAACGTATGAATCGTGTTCAAGAAGTAAAAGGTTTGCAACTACTGTTGCTTTATACAGCTGAAGTAATCATTGACATCAGTTATAGAAGTAATGTCCTTTCAACAAAACACTCAGCATACATATTGTTTTTAACGAATCGTTATAAAGTCAGATTGGTTTACAAAGCATGGCGCCTTGAGCAAATGCTTGAATTGGGACAAGAAGTTCTTGATTTAAGTTACAGGCAAACATAGGAATTATCGGACAAGCAATTTACGTCACCTCGGGGCAAGGTCTCATCCACAGAATGATGATACCGCACATTTTCTGTGTTCGAGCGAGCAAGTGAAAACAAAAAAATGTGACGTTTAAACGTTTAAGGGATTGGGACTCTGCGGACCCGTTCTGCGGATCCAGTCATCACCAAGCAACGCAAAATAGTAGTGTGAAAAGTGCCTTATAAAAACGCCCCTTTTTGTCAGATAGAGAGAGACTGATATGCTATATTATGACACGTGTTATCTTGAGAACATTGTATACTCGGGCACTCGAAGCTCCATATACTCCTGTGAAGATATTTCTCTTCAGACTTCAGATAACAAAAAATACATAATTCCCACGGTCATCTTTATGCCGTCGACACACTTAAAGGAGGTTTTATGCCTTAAAATTAGCACGTATGTTTCCATGAATATTACTTGTTAAAGGAAATTGCAGTGAACAACATCATTAATATTCTAGATTGGAAACCAAACCTCATCACTTCATCTTCCTGACATACTGTAATGCGCCAAGTGAATTTGTGAACAGGGTTAAAATGGGTAGAAACGATTTATATGTTACATAGAGATGTTTAGTTATTTATGATTTAATTGTTTTTATTTTTTATTTATTTTTTGCATTTATCGATCCAAGAATTAACCTGTAGTCATCATTTGCTTTCAACTTCAAGGATGTTATACGACCTAGTAATAAACAGCCAAACATGAACGCCCTGTAGCTCCTATGAATTATAAACAGGTATTTTCATTACGATATGATTGTGCTGACTAAGCATATAGATAATGCGTTCGACAGTTATAAGCCTGTCAGCTGACAGGCCATTGTGGCCCCGGCACTGTCATTATCTGACTCACATGTGTACGCTTCACTGTTCATTAGAATAGTACCTGAAACCTACTTGCAAAACGTATGCAACGTTTCCTGTATGTGATTCACGGTTTGTTTAATCGCTATGGCAACTACAGATGGATCTGTTATCGAAAGGAATGATTTCTTTTGTGTTCGAAGTAGTAAAAAAAACCCGAATCGTTTTAAAGATCCTCCTAATGGGAAAAGAACCACACACATAGGTATCGTATCAGAGTACAGAGGTATCGTTCAGCGTACAGAGGAATCGTACCAGTGTACAGCCACACTCAGTAATATTCCAGCGTCGGTCTGTAAATAATCGAGTTTGGACCAGACAATCCAGTGATCAACAACATGAGCATCGATCTTCGCAATTGGGAACCGATGACATGTGTCAACCAAGTCAGCAAGTCTGACCACCCGATCCCGTTAGTCGCCTCTTACGACAAGCATAGTCGTAACAAGCAAGAACAGGAAAGAATTTTGATTTAAATGGTTGTGAAAGACAACAATATGTCAAAAAGTAGAATATACTCTGCCAAAGAAATACGCAATATGACAAACAAGAACACAATATGTCTAACAAGAACACAATTTGCAAAACAAGAACACAATCAGCGAAACAAAAACATGATCTGCCAGTGATAAACGCAGCATGTCCAAAAAGAACATAACATGACGAAGAACACAATTTGCCAAAAAAGAATACAATGAATCAAATACGAACATGTTCACGGTGTCTTTTGCATTCTGTAATGCCATTTTTCTCATCGAAGTCAGCAAAAAACATCGTAAGCAATGGCCATTTTGCCAGAAGTCAGCAAAGCCCTCATGACAGCCACGCGGAGGATATCTCAGTTCTGCAGCTCAGACATATACCGACAGAGAAGAATATGTTCAAAATGTAACACGATTGCCATTTGTTTTTAGTAAGGTGAAGTACGTAGGCCTGGGATACACAACTGGGAGAATTGAAACTGGGTCTACGGCGTGATGAGCCAACGCTTTAACCACTAGGCTACGCCTTTATCACAGACAGACTCTATTATTGCTTGACCATTTCAGTCGTAGGTGTTTTTTTCAGCTGGCTTCACGGAGTGCCGTTGTGTTTAATATTAACAAGCGTCTGCTGTAAATCCTTCTTAATTGCTGGGACGTCCATTAAAATAACGAGTACAAACGGTATCACTATTAAACTCAAGGCAGAATATCCTATACTCTGTGACGAGGGTCGAGCGTCGGGAGCACTTGTTCGTTTACGAACGGTTTTCGAAAGATTTTTCGTTTCAACTGTAAGTTCTTCAACAATGGATGCTAAAAGAACAGTTAGTTCTTCTTCACCAAGTTCTGTCAGATTGTAGGTCCGACATACAGTGGTCTGTTCGACCACAGGATCAGGGTTCACAGATTGAAGACCTGATGATAAAATCGCCGAAGCCGATATAGGGGAGATCACACTTATTGATGCTGACGTCAAGAAATCTGATGCGCAGGCGCAAGACGTTAGTTCTTGAACAAACGGCGTTGGTTCTGGGCAAGATGACGTAACGGTTAGCAGGACTGGACTCGCGTTCGGACAGGCGACCACTGACGTCACAAGCACCGTCGACATCAATTCTGTGGTGACAGTCTCAGTGCTGACAATACATGGAGCTGATGATGATGTTGTTGATGATGATGGAGATGATGGAGGTAGAAGGCATGTGCTCAGAGTTTCAGTAGCTGTTTGGATTTGTGTGACTGTCGCCGGTATTGATGTCACGTCCGTCACCGTGACGTAACGTACAGATTCAGAGACAGTGATGACACTAGGAGAACATTCTAGCGTTTCCGTGCTGGTGTAGACATAGCTCGCCGCGCTCGATGGACACAAATTTTCTAAGGCAACACTCGTCTCAGACGTCTCAGAAGTCTCGGGATCTGAACCTTTTAGAACAGAAATTAATGGGGATGTTGAGAGACAAACAGGTGGATAGGTGCATTGGGAGTTTGGTTTTGGTTTGCTGATGTGCACGATCTGGAAACTACATTATCCAGAGATGAACGTGAACAGCATAAACATCCATCATGAACTCTTCTTGTTTGGACTAAGAATCCCGAAGGTTTGACAGATGGTGCGTTGCTGTACCAATCTAACTTGTCATATCAAGCTCTAGACACAAGAGATTATCATTCCTTCGATCTATACATCTAGGCCTCAGTCCATCCATTCGTCATTCCATCATCCACCCATCCATCCACCCATCGGTGCGTCCATCCATCCACCCAATTCCATCCATCCATCCAACCATACGTGCGTCCATTTTTCATCCACTCACCCACCCATCGATCCATCTGTCCATTCACATATCTACTTATTCATCGGTGAGTCCATACATTCACTCAATCCCATCCATCCGTCCATCCATCCATCGGTGCGTCCATTCATCCACTCAAATCCATCCATCCATTCATGCATCCATCCATTCGTCGGTGCGTCCATCTATCCAATCAAACCTTTCCAGATATCCATCAGTAAATCCATCCATACCCCCACCTATCCACACAAACCCACACATCCACATCCACCCAACCACCCACAAATCTATTCATCCATACATCTAATGGCAAAACAAGGCAAACAGTAGAATGTGACTGTGGCGTTTCAATGATACTGATAACACATTACCATTACTTGGCGTGCACCCATTTGGAATCGTTGTTGAATCCGTTGGATCTTCGTACCATTTTGTGTCACTTTCATTTACGGAAGCTGAAAGTAGGCATTACAAAGCTTTTTATTGGAAGAAACGTGTTTTTTTGTCACTTTATATTGCAAGCTATCTCAGTCAGATGCATCTTGCTTTTCTTAGGGACCCCAATTCACTGGTAATGCCATCATTGGTTCTTGACCATTCATTTGTCCAGTTTCAGTCTGGGATAGTCTCCCGCATCTGGTTTAAGCTGGGACGGAGATGTGCCTAGCGATATCCTTATACCTGTCTGTATTTCAGGGTAAAGGAAGTCGGTTACGTAACCAAATGGTAGAAGCGTTCGCCTGTAAGTTGAAGGCTAAAGTTCGAATCCTCACATGGATATAATATGTGGACCATTTCGGTTGTCACTGTTACCTGGCATTGTGGAACAAAGTTTTAAAAGTATTACATTCTTTCTATCGACATTCACTAATTAGTGCTGTGCCGTTATATTCACAGAGTGCTGGAAGATAATGCAAGTCTCCACAACCATATGAGCCTTCCCTCATTTATCGCATATACAATCCATGTCACAACCACCGTGGTGTTACCGTTGTGTTTCATCATGTACTGAACAGCAAAAGAAACGCAATTCTGACTTTTTGTTAGGTGTTTAAGTATAGCGCATAAAGATGAACGCTCTATGAGATTTCATTTCTTTCGAAAATTGCGTTTCTTTTGCTATTAGTATATTTTGGAGCACAACTGGAGTGTTCATGGAAGATTTCATTCTTTCAAACAGAACTTAAAAAGTTCAACGGAAAATCATGCTCAGAGTGAGAACAGAGGAATGAGTGAGTCTGAGACATGTCTACTGTCTAAAAGATTTGGTGAAAACACTTTCTGTGAATCAAAATTGAATATTTCATAAAATAGTTTTATGTTCTTCCGTTTTCTGTTTTTCATCCGTAATTATTTTACCACCATGATTTACAAATCCATTTATAAAGTTGTTAGTGTAATTTCGTTAACGTTGTCATAATTTGCCGGATGACCTTCCCCTTCGTCATACCTTTTCAGTTATTTTCCTTACTTGAATTCGACAGCGTTCGGTCTAAGATGTGGGTATATTTTGCGAATGTTAATTCCTTTATGTTTTAGAAATCTCCTCTCATGAAAGTTTGTAATTCTGGACTATGTTCCAAGACATTTACATTCTTTCCTTTTTCCTATACAATATTGTCAAAGAAATCTACTTGCCTCTGTTAAAATGGTATCCCAAAACACCGAGGGAATTTCAAGCATTTTGTGTTGTCATAAATCCAATTATCTTAAGTATTTCAGTTTGTATAATACCGCTCCTTTGAATTTCCAGTATCCACTACCACAGTAAGTTTTAACAGAATGATTCCATTTACTTTTTGTAGTATATTACAAATAAGTTTCGATACCTTAATAAATGAAGTTCTGCTTGTTGTCTTGGACGTTTCCTCTACCAAGTAAATGTTTTACCACGATAGTACAACTACTTTCAATTGTAGAAATCAAATTGTCCATTTTTTCCAAAAATACATCTTCGGTTGCAGGATTGTTTACAGTATGCAAATGCTGGAATATTGAGAGAAACGGCGTAAAACCAAATTCACTCAAAAGCTGTCATCTTTATGCAAAATGTGTGCTGTCTTGCAGCTGTCTCATGTCCTTTTTGCCTCCATCTTTATTTTAAATCCGGAAAGGATGCCAAGCTGTTAAAGTACTCACGGAAATAGAATTATATTATTACCTTGTTACGAGTGTGTATTTTCTGTATATTTTATTGTTAATTAAGTAATAATTATTATTAGGTCACAATGTTTAGTGTTTTGAATAATAGTTATATTAGGTCACGTTTGGTATAATAGATGATCTGCAGTTTTAGAATTTTGGCAGCGGGCGTGTCCGGGAATTATCTGCCCCTGACTTCTTGTTTGTTTACTTCCGGGATTACATTCTACGGTATTGGCGATGGCAGTAAGTGCTCGTTCTTTAGGGAAACGACTGCAAGTATATATAAAGGCTAGTTGCCGTGTTGTGAGCGACACAGATTCACACATTCACATTCATCTACTGGAGTATATACATTATCAATATCTGCCAACGCCTGAAACTGCTGTCAGACCGCTCGCTGTGTTAAATTCTGCACAAATGTTTCTCTGTCGCACTAAGACTTTGGTGAGTTTGCTATACAATATATCTTGTGACTCATTGCCTTAGATTTTGTCTCACTTGTATTGTATTTGAAATCGATATTGTGAAATTGACTTGTGACTTTGTATAACTTGCTCTCTCATTGCTTAAATGCAATATCTGAATATTTTAAACTTGTCTTTGTTCTGTTTGCTGGTTCACAGGGGATTTCTTACATTTTTGTCAAGGTAAATTCTTAACCGTAACAACCTCATTAAAAGTTTAAAGTTTTAGTTTTAAGAAATATTAAAATAACGATATTTTAATTTGGTCCTCTAACCGCTATCCAAAATAACATTTGACATTCAAAAAATAAAGGAACATTTGCATGTTATCAACATATTTAGAAACATGTTGTAACTTCGTTGTGACGTCGAGAAATCAGCAAAATGACGAACTTCCTACACATTTTTATACAACTAACTGAAAATCGTTCCTTCCAACACGTCACTGCAGGTATGTGGCGACAGAGTTACGTAACCTGTCGGTGGTTTCGTTTGCGGGCGAGAGAGAAGCGTTTTAGCAACTTTTAAGCGCTTGGTATTAACCACAAGTTTTTTGTTTGTTTTATATATATATTTTTTAAGAAAACGGTGTCCCGTTTATGACTAACCAGAAGTCTTTCATTTGCAGTGGTAAAAAGAGTACCAAAAATTGAGTTTATTCGTTCTTTAATCGACAACATGTTTTAACAAGTACCTGCATTACTACTTGGGCGGGAAGATATATTTGCAACTGACAATCAAGGATTACTGTTCACAAAACGTTTAAAACAAAAGTTGGGAAAAACGATAGTCATGGAATATTTAACAATCAAACTTTACTTGTGAAATAAATGTCAAAAAGCATTTTATTTCTACTTTCGTTAGAACTGTAAAGATGTTTTTTTTCGATCCTATGAATGATGCCATATGGATACAATGTCTGAAGCCCATTTCTGGTGAGCCCGCCGTGATATTACTAATACAGCTAATATAGCTAAAAGCGGCGTAAAACTAAACTCACTCGCTTACTATGATTGACTCACCTGAAAAGCAGTTTTTCCAATACATTGTGCTGGAACCAGGAGGTACTGTCAGCATGACACAGAAGTTGGTTTGGTAACTGCCTACCATGTAGCAACCGGAGACAGTTTTACAGACATTCTGGCAGGCTGCTGATGTGGCGTTGCTATGAGTTACCAGAGCAGCGCTCGTTTCCACGCTGACGTAGGGACAGTCGCCTGGAAGAAATAGATTCCAGACTACATTAAAATCACATACTCCCTGAAATTCGTAACTACTCTTGTCATTCCGGCTAGCCGGGTGGCGTCTTGTTCCCCTCTCGTGGCCATGTTTACAACTGGGTCCTGTCTAAGCGCAAACGGGCATGGAGATGAAAACAGTGTAGTATCATTATCAAGGAAAGATAACTCTGAATGTCCTGCATCGCCCTCGCAAAAACATCCATTCATGTTTCAGTGATAACTCGTTCATGCTTTAGCTCAAAGTTTATATTTAGATTGTGCTTGGTATAGTTTAGCGAAGTTTCAAAGTTCAACGGTTCCGCAATTTTCATGCTTTAAAATGGGCTTTACTATGTGCGATTTGATTGGTTTGTCACGATTCTTGACAATAATGGCGTACGAGAGGGGTACGAGTCTTCTTGTAGGTCACGGAAAGAGACGAGTAGTTACGAATGGCTCCCTGAGCGAGTAACGGGGACTTGTGACAGCTGTGATTGGATAAAAAAAGTCTGAGATGTTTTTTGGTTTCTTAAAAGCACATCCATTCAGTAATAATAACTGACCACGATTTTAAGTATTTAGTCCTGTCATTTTCATCACCATTTGGTGCGGTACTGGGGTGTATGTGATCACCTTCCTGTGCTCGGAAAGTTATCTGGTCAAGTTGGCCGGAAATTGTGTTTTATTCTTGGTTAGAGGCCAGACAGTCCCCATATGTACATGGAATGGCTGTTGATTGTTGATAATTCTTTTTAACGAAATAAGGTTACCATAGAAGTCTATGGGGAAAACATTTGGTGTTATGTAACCTAAAGCAAAACAGATTTTTTTCTCACACACTCGTGGGTGAGATAACTCATATACAACATTTACATGCGGTCAAATTTGTTTCTGTTCTCGTCCACATTCAGTATGTTAAGCATTGAAATAAAGAGACAAACAAACATATTATATACAACATTTGCTAGCAGCAACACGTTCCAGTAGTTAGTATTATCAGAATACTAATGGAAACACTTCAAGCTTGAACCACACCCAAAATTGAAAACATTCGTACGAACGCAGTCATATAACGTGCAGCATGGAAAAAGGCTTGTGGCTTTGAGCATCAATGTTACTGAACATGTCCATTTGCTCTTTATGGTTTGATGGAGAGGAGACACGCTGTCGACGAGTGTCTCTAACAGTGCAAAGTCAGGGCACAATTGCTTAAAATGTGTGAAGTGAATAAGAACTTTCATAAAACCGAACAAAACATGTCAAATAAGGACATATTGTTGCAAAATGTGCCACTGAATTGTATGCCCTCGAATCAACGGAATAGATACCAAGCATCCGCATTTACAAATAAACATTCCTGCTTGACAACGGCACACGAGTCTGTATAAAAATGTCGCACTCACGAAACAGAATAATTTGTTTTCTGTAAAGGTTGTCAACATTGCACTTCTCGACTTCTAAAATGTCACTCAAGGAAGCTATATGACCACGCTCCAGAGTTCAAACATCAAAACAGCATGCACACTGGCACTGTGAATCCCGATGGTAAGGTTGAGAACGTGGTTTCGAGACTGCATATTAAAACATGTATTTTTTCAATTTCAGTTGTTTTCAAAACTTTCTATGACACATGGTTACTTTTCCCCATCGGTATATTTTAAAACTATCCTACAAAACCTGCCAACAGAATCCTTCTTCCAAATCTGTACGTTATGTAAGTGTTTCCATCAATACATTTTTAGAATCTAAATCTCGTTACTTTGTTTATATCCATGTCACAGTCGATGGGTTAGCGTAGTGGTTAAACCGTTCGCTAGTCACGCCGAATACCCGGGTTCGATTCCCCACATGGGAACAATGTGTGAACCCCATTTCTGGTGTCCCCTTGCCTAGATATTGCTGGAGTATCACCACCAGAAATGGACGTGACATCACACATTGTACAAACGTAGGGAATCAAACCCCGGTCTTCGGCGTGACGAAAGAACACTTTGGCCACCAGGCTACCCCACCATCACTCATGGTACATAACTATACAAGTACAGAAACATGATCCATTTTCAGGAAAGTTATCTTTATTACCAATCAAAAGTTTAGACTCTCTTCAAGTACTCATTATTTGTTATTTCTAAGATGCTTCGGTGAAAGATCAAAGGCGCCGACAGTACGTTATCAGACACACTTTTTGCATTAGGTCACAATGCCTTGGCGTCTGGAAACATTACGTTTCTGTTTTCCGACAGATAAAATGTTTCAGTTCGACTCGCAATTCAACAGCGACACGGTAACGTTCGCAACGTTTACATTCCCACAATACAATCGTGAAATGCCGCTTTGAAATGCAACTTTATCTGGTTGTAGTGATCAAAACTTACGCTGGTTGTAGAAATGCGACGTTCACAGTACCCCATTTGGCTTACGTAAACATAGATGCAATTAGAACAATTTAGAAAGGATATTTAACCCAAACGTAAACAGTCAGCAAAATATTTCTGGTAACGTTCGCCTTAACGTAGGGGGCAGACACGTCAATAGAACAACGTTCAGTTAGCCCTGTGCGAGGATTCACAATTTAGGTCACTGGCGCCGTTTGGTCACTGCCTTAGATTAATCGTAATTATCAAAAGAAAGTATTAAATTTGGCACCCTAGAAAAGAAATAGAGTTCGCTCTACCGCTTGCGTCCGAGATCTTTAACGATATAATACTTCAGGTCGAAAGTGTGTTTTATTGCAATGTACACGTTGATAGAGCGAACTGTATTACTTAAATCCATAGCAGTTAAACTGCATGAGGAACATGCATCAGATTAGAACGTTTCATCATCTACTGAACTCATGAACTCATAATATTTTTTTCAACGTTGCATCAGTTGTATACAGTAGCGTGCATCACCTACAGTACCTTTAAACAGTACTGAACATTTTGCAAAATCCGTATGAACAGCTGACTGAAGTAAGTGGCCTCATGTACACTAACCTAAACATTTGATGGGTAGTATATTATCATGGTATTGATTGTCATCTATCTAAGACCTTGGTACATACATATACAACGTGCTTTTATCACCTGGATACTTAAGATCTAACCTGATTTTCTCTCACATATAAACGGCAACTTTTTTTCACAGCCGTGCCTCTCCAGACGATATTGATCTTTTTGAAGTCTGTAGCATCTTTTGCTTGAGTCATAGTTAGCATGACTTTCATCTTTGAAGATCTCAGTGACACTGTAGGTGGAGTTGAAGACGCTGCAGTCGTCATCATCAAAGACAAGAGTCACCTCGTCATGCCAATGAAGGCTTGTCCATGCGTGATTCCAACTAAAACCAAAGTAAGATGAACGATTTTCAGAGTCAGTGAGTTGGGTTTCACGACGCATTTAGTTGGTTGCTTGTTGTATTAAACTGTTGTATTCAGTATAGAAAATAGATTCAATACAGTGGAAGCTGTCTAAACCGGCAGTCATAGGGACTGAAAAAATAATCCAGTTGGGACAGAATGCCGGATTGTAGAGCTGGTGATAAATGTGCAAGCTACGGACGGGATTGAGATTATATGCCTGTGTTGATAAATTTGCCTGATTAGACAAATGCCGGTCATGACAGCTTCCACTGTCATTTGAAGCTATGGTCATGAGTTATTTTTTTTGTCTGAGTCAAACGTTTGTTTGTTTGTTTACTCTCTGCAGTATTCCACCTATATGGCTATATGGCAGCGGTATGTAAATAATAGAGTCTGGACCAGACAATCCAACGATCAACAACATGAGCATGGGATCTGCGCAGTTTGGATACCATGATGTTCAGCAACCAAGCCTGACCTCTCGATCCTGTTATTCGCTTCTTAACGACGATCACGGGTTACTGAAGATTAATGTTTAACCCTGGCCTTCATAGTTTTTTGCACAGAAGAGATGCTTTCATCAACATGGCATCCACAAGAAACATTGTTTCAATGATTGCAAACAAAAACATTATATAAGAAAACGTAAGAGTAAATCTGATTTCTTATTACACTGTATAGAAGTGGGATATTCATCTACTCATTTGGAGGGCTCATCAGAGATTAAATTCATATGAACTCTTTGTAACCGAGTACAAAGAGTGTGGAACACTGTTACTGTCACGTTCAGTCTAACATGAATAACGTACCATGTACAGAAATAAGTGTTAAAAACAAATAAAATAACAAGAACAATAGTTACAAAGGAAACGGTTTTAGCCTAAAATAGCCTGCGCGTTGTGATATGAGTCATTGATTGAGTGGGTGCAGTTGGACTTCGTTTTTTATCGCTTTCAGCAGTATTCTGGCAATGATCACGTTCGTCACTGATGACAAGTTTGTTAGAGATGACATCACATTTGTGACTGATGACATCAGACTTGTCACTGATAACATCATGGATATATTTATTGTTCTTATAAATGTTATTGTGTATTTCAGGGTGTAACTGATGAGGATAGTCATCATTAAAACCGAATCACACCCGTAGCCGTGTTGTCATCTTTGTTTATGACATAGTTAGTACTGCTACATTTGTCACTGATGACATTAATTATTTTTGTCACTGATTGTGACCTTTGTCCGTGATGGCATCACGTTTGTGACTGATGACATCAGGTTTGTCACTAAGAACATCATATTTGTCACTGATGACATTATGTTTGTGACTGACTGTGACGTTTGTCACTGATGACATAACATATGTTACTGATGAGACCACGTTTCTCACAGATGACATTTTGTTTGTCACTGATGACATCACGCTTGTGACCGATGACACCACATTTTCTACTGATGACATCACGTTTGTTACCGCTGACATCGCGTTGTCACTGATGGCATCACAAGTGATATTGAGCAATATCAAGGTAGGGGACCAAGAAATGAGCTTCACACATAGTGTGAATGATCTATGATCTATTTTTGAAAAGCTCATCAGACGACTGTGTCGATTAGTTTAGTTTTCAGCATTCAGCAATATTTCCGCTATATGGCGACGGTATATAAATAATCGACAGACAATCAAGTGATCAACAGCATGATCATCGATTTGCACAGCTGGGAAAGGATGACATGTGTCAACCAAGTCAGTGAGTCTGACCACCCGATCCCGTAAGTCGCCTCTTACGACAAGCATTCGCTACTTCAGATTAATTCTAACCTGGATATAAAACAAACCTGCTGTGCCAAATGTTACCACTCGCTGTTCGCTCTTCGGCCATTTGAAACAAGCCGGGTGTGTCCAGTCTGGCAAGATGTCCCCCAATGCCGCCGCATACTTTTCGTGCCGTATTCCAAGTCTGAGCCATACTGTAGAATATATATTCGCTCATCCCGTTCACAGCATTTGCTGTAACATATAAAAATATAATTGCAAAATATAAATACAAATAAGGATAAATACATACCATCAGTAGACAAAATTCTCAAACAGTATTTCAAATTATTTGTAAACAAGCACGTCACGAATTTACAAACAATAACTATAGTTGTTCATAGTATCAATCACTGGGGTGCCTAATGATACGAGCTTACACGTCGGAGTTCTATAGCTGAAACATTACTTACGGAGGAGTTAAACTTTACACAGGCAGAAAAAAACATGTAACAAAAACAGGCTGTTGGAAACCACAAAAGTTGATTTAGTACTAAAAAAACACTTCTACTAAAAAAAGTTCCAAATACAATATTAGGTTCGACTATAGAACGTTAATAATAAAAGGTTAGTTATTGCAAGTCACAAACAAACGAGACTCTGGAAATAGGCAGTCATCACAGAAGCAGATGAATCGTTATGAAGTAGGTTCAGTCTGTTGGTGCCGTTATCTTTATGACGCTTGATTCCCTGAGAAACAAAACTAGCGTAGACCAGGATAATAAAGATAGCCACAGTTAAAGAGTTAAAGATCTTTCCGGCGATAGTCAATAATTTGTTGGGGTCCTCAGAACATCGATGAATCTGGACTACGTCTTAAAGAAAGGGTGCATCATGAACTGCTACTGCTAAGGAAACGTTGATTAATCACGCCCGACCCATGCTGGGTGACGTTTGATCAGGTGTGTTAAGAGAACATCAGTTGGTATTGTTGAGTAAACCAGTGACAGTGCCATGAGGTTCAACAGGTCCTTCACAACAGCGCTGAAAACGAATTTCAGGAAATGCAGGTTCTATCAATGCATTTTTACTGTGGAGATCCTTTGTAAATGGAATCCATTTTAGTAAACCTCTGATGAAAGAAATAGTAGGAATTGGTATTGTAGAGAATTTTCATATTGTGATATATTGCGATGCTAAGGCACACATAGCGATAGGTACTGCAATATATACTCATAGAAAAGTAGGATATCTTCATTTTGTTTATTTATGATTAAAAATAATTAGGAGATTTATCAGTGTTAACTAATGTTGCTATGATATTATTGAATGTTTTGAGAGTGCATCACCATTTGGACTTCCTTACAACCATAGTTATTTGGAATGTAGTAGCTTTTGAAAGATGATTAATGTATAGCATGTAATTTGCATGTATGCGATTTTCATTGTGTGATGCAAGATGAGTGTCAAAATTAAGGTTAAGTGATGTCTCTACCTTCTTGAAAAAACGTCAAAATCTAGAATGGGACCCCATGCACGTGTATGGACTACTGTAGACGTGCATATCATGTGTTGTGTTTAGGGATGATAATAGAGGGAAGTGGTGGTGCGCTCATAAGATGTCTATCCTTGAAACGTTTGTTAACGTTTACACTTCCTATCGAAACTGATAGTTCATTATCCCCTTCCTTTTTGAAGAGTATATAGCAAGGCCATTTTTTTTACAAACTACCCTACTTATAATCGTGTTAATGCTTGATTTATGAACCAAAACACAACAAAATCACTAGGCTTGATTACGCGTTCTTTAAACGTTTAATCATAACAAAATAGAAAAAAGTACGGCACGTCCTTCATTGTTGTTATCGCCTTTTTACAGACGTTTAATTTCCGGTGTGAAAAACACCGATTTTCGATCAGCGTATCGCAATACGTATCGTGATCATGTTTGAATATCGGTAAACCGGTTGTGCTGGGCAGCTCTAGTAAACATAAATGAGAAAACGCCAGTATGAAAACTCTTACGACTCTTGGACTAAATCATAAGCGTTCATGAATCGCTATCATATATTCATGATAATTGGTAAACGCTACTGTAGATCTTGCAGTAGCAAGTCTACCGGTAAAAATACAGGAACTATACTTGTCACAGATTCGTCAAATGTGGAAATGTCTTCGTCATGGCTACAACAAAACGTTTCGAAAGCTTTCAACGGCATGGAATATTGTAGCAATGATCGAACTAATTTACCATAAGCAGGGGTTGTGATATCGATGTGGTAAGTCCGCCAATAAACATGGCTTCATGCAATTGAGGTCGCTCAGCAGGAACTACCTTCAGGATCCAAATTCAATACGATAAATCATTCAACTATTGACAAAGTTTCTCAATATATCGATGAAAATGTTTTCCTGTGTCACGCCTGGCCAAGACTATAAACACTTCTGAAAACAATTGCCACTACATGGTGAATAATATAGTGGGCGATGCACTCAAACAGTGTATTCATACGCGATTTCTAAAGTTTTTTTCAATCTTAGAAGTTCAGAACACAAATATAACTTTTAGGTAATAAAATAATATTTTATGACCAAACAATACAGTTTCCTCATCAATGAAACAGGATCTTGTTTAAATGTCACTATTGTTTGTTTAACCTCAAAGCCTATATAAAACGTGCATCATGTAATTCGACATATAGTGGATATAACGCATGATTGTTCTCGTGGAATATGAAGTAACTAAAACGATTTCAATGATAATTTCACGTTTTCTCTTTTCTTTGTGTTGACACGTATGACTTGGCTGCTCATTGCTGCTAATAGTGAGTTCGAATGGAAAATTCCCCGTGATATTGCTTCCAACTGGCTTGCTTGCCTGCTTACTTATTCACGTTACGGCGTTCAGGGCAGGGCAGCAACAAAGTATCGCCACTCTTGTCTGTTCTGGGCTAGGTCTCCCTTTCACCTCCCTTCCCATGAGCGTCGCTTCACTGTTTGTGGTCTCCCGTCTTCCTCTTTGGGTCCCACTGTAATGCAGTGCGTTTAATATTATCTGGCTCCATCCTGTGAATATCCAATCCACCTCGATTCTCTTTTGATTAAGATGGTATTTATGCTTTCCTTCTTGCAGGATGTTAGAAGTTGCTGGTTTGAGATTTTATTTGCGCCAGGAGATTTTTGAGATCTTTTGGTGACTTTGGTGTGAAATATGGACAGCTTGGTGACGTCGTTCTCTGTTATTCTCCAGAAAGTACGCAGATGTTGTACTGCTTAAGTTTGGTGTTTGTACTTTACTGTGACCACTTCCACACGTTGTTCTCTGTTGGTACTGCGTTCAGACATGAAAATGACTTGAATCAAGCCCCTTAATCAACATGACATACAACATTATCAACTTGATACTTTAAACCAGACTCCTCCTTTCCTCTACTCACGCAAATCCATAAAAGGAGAAAAAGTCCTTTGGTTACAATTCCTTGAGTGCTGCAGCTGTCACTAAATGGAACTCACTGCCAGGCATTCGCAAAGACGCCCAGTCTTTGGAACAATTTAAGTGTCTTGTAAAGACTCATCGTTTCCATCTGTACTTCTAAAGTGACCTTGCACTTCCACCAATTTTTCTTGACTCTTGTATGCGCTATGAGTACGACCCAGTGGAGTTGAAAGCCACTTAAATGGACATAAATGGACATGATCAGTCACGAAAGGTAAATTGTTGTTTGACCGGCTCTTACCACCTAAATCTCCTCTACACAAATGTACTCATACCACTGGTCTCAGCGCGTCTTTAAACCGCGTATGTATATACTCTATATATACTCTTAAAATGTAGGTGAACTTAATATTTGATTAATGAAAAAACTGGGAGATATAATTATCGGAGTCGGTCAATGTTCATATGATAACAATTGATGTTTTGATAGCGCATCACGACTTTGTGACTTTAGTTGCTTGTACAGTAATCGCTCTTACAAGATCATTTCCCAAAGTGAAATTTGCATTTGAACCATTATAATTTTCAAGCGAAAAAAAACGACTTGAAACAAACACTAACAACAAAGATCGCCATGGTCTGCAGTAATTTATCGACCCTCTTGAAAATCGTCAAAATCAAGAAATGGCACCCTATGCACGTGGACGGAGCTCCTGCGTGGATAACGTGCATGGTAGCCGTTGTGTTTCGTGGTGGTGATAAAGAGAAATGGGGATGCATTCATAAGACGTCGGGCTTTGAAACGCTTATACTCCCTATCCAAATTGAAAGTTCGGGTTCCCCAACATTTTTGAGACTAAATATTGAATATATAGAATCACACCAACAGAAACATGACTAAGACATCGGAGAAATTTAAAAATCAGTTCAGACTCAATAAAATTCGAATGTGTTAAATATTTCTATGAAAGACTTCGTTCCAGGTCTCGTCAACAGTTCACCATGTGGCTTGTACAATGTCAGTCACTCTGATGAGTTAAACACACTGGAACCTAAGAGTGAATATAGTTTTGTAAACATATTATCGACTATCAAATCAATCCTTCTCCGTCTTGTCAATTACAATCATGCAAAATTTCATTATTGACATTGTTAGCCTTTTTTGCTTTCAACTAACATAATGGATTACAAATTACAGCTGTCCGTAATATTATGTATAATCTTTCGAAATACTCCCCATAAAATAATTGTTGTAATCCTTTTTAATATCGAATAATCTATAAATAACATCAAAAATGCTTTTCTGTTTGATTACTCTTTTGAAAGGTGCATCATTGACACATGCATATTAAATTTAATCGATAAATTGAAAGTACAGCTATCTTAATACACAACAGAACCATCCAAGTAGTTCTCATGAACTACATTTCACGGATGATGAAATATAATCAATTACACTTTCGGAACGTGAAAGTTGGACACATGTCTTCTTTCTTAATCGATAATGTGACACCGATCTTCATGTCCATCAGAATATTTTAACAATAACTTACAGTTCTCATGAAATACATGATGATGAAATAATAAGACAATGTTAAGATACATATGACAACACTAAGGATATGCATGTCATAACACCTCCGGTGATTTATTGATCATGTGACGCATTATGTCAGAAGGGTCGAAAGGCACGACAATCGTTGCTAAGTGATGTCGATAAAATGTTTGTGTTACTCTACACGGCATCGTACAGTCAATTACCTAATATAATTTTTAACGTTCTTTTTTGAAAGTTGTATGCGGTATTACATGGGCCGTATGCACAAAGGGCGTTGTTCACTAAGTCTTATCCCTGTAAGAATTATCTTCAGAAACGCAATACTTGTAAGACTCGACTTACGGGATCGTTGGTCAGACTGGGTGACTTCTTTGGCACATGGTATCGTATCCCAACAGCACAGATTGATGCTCATGCTGTTGATCATTGAATTGTCTTGCCCAGATTCGGATTTACAAACCGCCGCCATATAACTGGAATATTGCTGAGTGAGGCGTTAAATAATTATACAAACATCCATACATCTGTAAACATATAAAAGATGTATTACATGTATATACAAAACACCTGAAGAGTAACATGCCCTAAGGATCATCCACATTCAGCAATGGTTCCCAGCTATATTATCTGTAAATAATCGAGTCTGGACCAGACAATCCAGTGATCATCACCATAAACATCGATCTGTGCAACTGAGAACCGATGACATGTGTCTACCAAGTCAGTGAGCCTGACCACCCGATCCCGTTACTCGCCTCGTACTACAAGCATCGCTTTGTGGCAAGCATGGGTTGCTGATGGCCTATTCTACCCCGGACCTTCGACAGGTCATTCAACTGATTTAATAAAAGAACGCTAAATGTGCCAATACTCTTCGATGAGATATCAGGGATACACAGATTAGAATTATACAGTCAGTCCTAATTATAATCCAAATTCGTCGTGGTACTTTCCCGGGCCCCGATTCACAAAGCGTTCGTAATGTGTCGTAATTCTATAGATTATCTTTGGCTTACGAAAATTGTAGCGCTACGGAAGCCAGTAAGCTTTTTCGATCATGACGCTGCTGTTTTGCAGTGGGTCACATGATATGGTCGATTAAAATATGAAGCTGCACTTAACCTACATAGTTTTCACAGGTTGAGAATTTCGATGACGAGGTGTATGTAAACCTTTCTCGGAAGGACTAAGTGGAAAAGTACTTCTCGTTTTGGTCAACTTCACGTAAAGATAATTGCTTTGCTAAATGTACATACGCTGTACAGTTTGCTTGCGCTAAATTACTAGCTCACGCATTGCACTAGAAGTGTCTACTCATGCTACTCTAAATCGCCTAGTCTCTTCACATAAACATGAAGCAAGAATAGAAAGCACTCTTGAGCTGTGACTCAAAGCATGCATTAAGTAGCGTTCGTAGTGAGTGTTTGTTCGTGGCTTTACCACTGTCTCCATATAGTCATTCATGTCGATAACAGTAACATTAATTGATCGGGCCATCTCGCTCTTGATACTTACACCAGGCTTAACAATATGCCTAAGATCTCCTTAGATTGTGCATGGTGTTCTATTTCAGTTTGCGGTAAAAATTTAACGAAAGCCTAATGCTGATACTTTTGTAGCATACATATTGTTTTCAGTGGTTTTCGATTATTTTGTAGCTATTTTGAGTATTTTCTCGTCACTTGCGAGACGATACAAGGTGATGCGAGACGATACAAGGTGATGCGAGACGATACAAGGTGGTGTCAGACGATACAAGGTGGTCCAGACGACACGAGGGGATGCGAGACGATACAAGGTGGTGCGAGACGACACGAGGTGATGCGAGACGATACAAGGTGATGCGAGACGATACAAGGTGATGCGAGACGATACAAGGTGGTGTCAGACGACACGAGGTGATGCGAGACGATACAAGGTGGTGCGAGACGACACGAGGTGATGCGAGACGATACAAGGTGGTGCCAGACGACACGAGGTGATGCGAGACGATACAAGGTGATGCGAGACGATACAAGGTGATGCGAGACGATACAAGGTGGTGCGAGACGATACGAGGTGATGCGAGACGATACGGTTTGTTCCGCTTGGATGCGATATTGGCACGATCAGATCACATACACTCTCGTAGGATTGTCCCGATCCTTTCCACGATTCGGACGCGATCTGACGCGATCATCACGACCGGGGCTCCCATTTGGGACAACATGGTACGTGCTGGTACGTTCTGATACCTTCATCACGAACCGATGCACTCTGTTGCGCTTTTGTGGTCACGATGTCTTTCACGATCACGATCGAGGTGATCACGAATCGAGCTACGATTGGAACCCGACGAGGTTTATAAAAGAGCCTGGGTGACCATGGACCTCTCTGTTTCTTGAACTATAGTCTGGTTCATAATTATTGAGAATTTTTCTTCTTACTTTGAGCTATCCTAACACCACAACTGATTCACTGATACTTAAAACTAAGTAATGGTATAAGGGAGGTAACTCATCTGGGCCTACTGAGTATAGTACAATTAGAGTTACCTCCCCTGAATTTGTAGCAGACGTCATTTTCCTCAGCACTGTCAACAATGTCTGCTGAAGATAAAAGAAGGTTGATTTTTGAGTTGTGTAATCAAGGAATTGATGATGTAAATACATTGGCAGAGAGAACAGGAACTCCTCTTTCTACTGTGTATAGGATTAGGAAGAATTTTAAAGAGGGAAAGTATTTTGGGCACCAGAAAGGAGCAGGGAGACCCAGAAAATTGGACTTCTCAGATCGCGTCCGGCTGGGAATTTTAGCGTCTAAAAAGCAAAGGGCAAGCATCTCCAACATCAGGTATGAAATGATAGAAAGGGGATCAACAGTTGTATCAAAATCTACAGTTAGAAGAAATTTGATTGATCTTGAATGGGAGAAAAAGACTGGAATTCCTTCTCCTCTCATGAAACAAGAACATAAAGACAGGCGTGTTGAGTGGTGTTTGGTACATGAAAACTTTGACTGGGAAAATGTGATTTTTACTGATGAAAGCTCAATATGGGTATATCCCAATAATGTGAAAATATGGACAAAGTCTGCGTCAGCACCGTTGTATCGACGACCTAAATACAGCCCAAAGTTTCATGTATGGGGAGGGATATCCTTATTAGGAACGACCCCACTGTTCATGTTTGAGGGAAATCTGACAAGTCAACGCTACACTAACATATTAGATAATTTTCTCCTTCCAAGTGCACATATGTTTTATGGAAATGACTGGATTTTGCAGCAAGATAATGATCCTAAACACACCGCAAAACATGCCAAGCAGTGGTTTCAGGAGAAAAATGTGACTGCATTACCATTTCCTGCATATAGTCCTGACTTAAATCCCATTGAGAACATTTGGGGGATGATGAAGGAATGTGTGAATCAAAAGGGGTTGACAAAAATTGAAGACATGAAGAGAGAAGTGGTCCGATACTGGGACAGCATAACTCACGAGACACTAACCTCTCTGATAGGAAGTATGCCTACCCGTCTTAGACTGTGCCGTGAAGCTCAAGGAGACTTGATAAAATATTAAATTGTTACCTACACAACATGAAAAGGTCAGTTCACTTTCACAATACATTCAATTTTATCTGATTTGTTCTCGTTTAATAATATGAAATGCTTTAGCTATTCTCAATAATTTTGAACCATACTGTACAACAGGATAAACACAATAATCCACAACCGCGATTGATCCCGTTCACTACGATTTGGAAACAGAAAACGATATCTTTCGCTTTGCTACGATTCCATACGATCTGATGCGTTTACTACGATTGACAATGCATCGTGTTGAACGTAGAACATTTTGGAACAGTTTAATTTTTTTCTACGATCAGCACGATTGTCACGACTGACCGCAAGAACCCATAACATCTCATAGGACCACCGCGATTAGTCTACGATAAGATCTTGATTTAAATCGTGGCGCGAATCGTGATAATAGAAATATCATGAACTTATTCCCAGCTTCAGCATGACTTCAAAGTCACAAACACTATTGATCCTATCGTATGCTAAACACATATATTTTTCGCTCTCGTCAAGATATATTTCACAGCTCTTTGTGTCATGTCTTTGTTTCATTCAGTATTAATAAACATCCGTTTATTGATGTACACTCATTTCAAAAGTAATAATAGTTTTACCACCCCAATCAATATCAGTTGTTAATTACAACGGTCTTTATTTCAGACGTTAATACATTATAGTTGTGTCATTTGGGCTCAAAACAACGTTTTGAATAAAGCCTTTGTCTGGATGTTCTCTTTCCGTTCCGTTTTCTCAAACATTTATTACACGTTAGTTCTCAATACATGCTAGGGATTGCAGTGGAAAATACACTTGTGTCGTGATAATATTTTTCTTTCAGTTTTAGCTGGACTATACACTCCTTGAAAGTATTGATTTAAACATTCGATTAATGATAGTGTTTTTGTAGTGTTGAATGCAATTTCCACTTAATATCCGCCTCTGGATAGCGGCCTGATACAGGAAGCCTGTAAGTTTCATTAAGTTAGCAGCCTGTAAAGATCCCCGTTAGATTGGGTCTTCAGAAGTCTTGTAAATGCAGCGACTAGCAGGACTGTGATGTCCGGCTCGTGGACTTGGTTGACGCATGTCAATATCCCAATTGAGTTAGTAGATCTAACTTCATGCTCCTGATCATTGGATTATCTGGTCCAGACTCCATTATTTAGAGCCCACTGTCATATAGCTGGAATCTTTGTGCAGCGCTAAACACCAAATGGGTGTTCCACTTCATCAATAGCCAAACTGGAGAAGGAATTATTGCGTGGAGGATTAACTGTCACTAGCTGTTACAATATTGTAAACGACAATTACAGCAGTTCTTTTTTTCCTGCACACGATGGAATCGACTCACTGAATTTGAAATAATATAATATGAACTGTTTTGTCTGTACAAATGAGAATACAGTTATCAAAGGCCTAAATGAAATAAAGGTAGTAAAAGATAATCTGTAAGGAGTAACCATATTCCCCGTTTTATCCCATTCTCGATATCTGCCAGGTATAAGATTTATCCCCTGGAGATTATCGAGAATCGTTATACCCCAAGTGTTCATATAATATAGAACATAAACTACATCTCTCTTCTTGAAGGGGTTTAGTTTTCTCAAGCCATGCTCGCCTGACGGTTTACTCTTTGGGTGGTAATTAATTAAATTAATTACTATGTATCCTTAGGAAGTACATATATAACGCTTCCATTGATATCTTAGATGGGGTGACAATGCTAAAACACAACATAATTATGTTGACCTTGAAACTTTTCGGTATGTCGCATTGTCGCCCTTTGGTTGATGCGGAGACTTTGCGCTTGATTTAGCACAGGCGACATCGGAACAGCGTGAAAACTCAACAATATCCCTTCTGTGAGTCTAATACATGTCTACCCGCATATCTCTGGAGAGTGCAATTACTGAGGAATCGTAATATGATGTTGCCTGAAAGGGTTCTGAATTTAAACTATGCGCGAGAAGACAGGGTATGCATTGGAAAGGTAACCAGTTAAACGCCAAGAAAATGAAACGTCTATTCCCAAAATACGGAAGTGTGTTAAACGTATTTAAGTGTACATAAGTCTACCAAGCTTGAATATAGATAAAGGACCTTCGACACACCGATTAACAAATGTATTGTTGTCATTGTCATCAGTAGTTCCGGTCACACACTGCACACTACTGGGCACGAGGGGGTGTTCAAGGCATTACCTGGTGACGCAACCCCTTGCAGCTGTCACTGCTCGACATCGCCTTGTCTACGGATGATGGCGTTTACGAACGCGTCGAGCAAGCCTGTCCCATAGATACTCGATCAGCATTAGATCAGGTGATTTAGAAGACCAGAGAAGGGCACTGGCGTTTGCACTGGAGACATCGACACCTGTTACACAAGCTTGTGGGGTCGTACATTGTCGTGTTGAAACAGGCCACTCCGGCAGTTAAAAAGTTGAGAATTTGGTCGATACAGTGATTTGCTGTAAAATCTGCCCGTGTTGGACATGGCTTCCCACACCCAGACGCCTCTACCGCCAAATCTATCCACCAGCAGAAAGCAGTTCGTCACAAAACGTTTCGATAGACATATTGTCTCCCAGCCCATCTTTGCAGGAAGTAAGGCGATCTTCTTACCTTCGTTTCCGTCGTAGATTTTGTAATACAATGATGAATTTGGCTTGGCCTTTTACAGTCGATGTCTCATGTTTCCGACACATTGTTCATGCATTTCGTGGAAAACCTTTCCTGTATGCACTTTGGGGATGTGTTTGCGCGCATTACAAACAACCACTACAACGGTATTCAAACATATTGTCTTCATGACGATTGCTGTCAAAATGTATCGAAATAAATTGGTGCGTTTCTTTTGTTTGAAGAGTTTTGTGATGGCCACAGAGATTGCTAAGAGGTACACGTGTACCCAAATTATGACACATCTTTACCATTTCTTACTACAGTAATAGGCCATGGAGCCGGAAGATACTGTGGTTTTCGAATCTGGATTAACCGATAAACCGGGTCCCTGGCAATGACATCATTGACTAGTCAACCTTAGATGATAACAAATAAACCCGGAATCCATGCCTTGACAAGTACACATTTTCATGTTTTAGATGTTGCAAGAATATGGAACCGCAAAGTACTCTTCACTTCTTGAAGGAATAGAACAGAACAGTTTCGCGTTCTGTAACCTGTCTACCGGCTTCACTGAAAAGTCAAATAAGGTCGTTCCATTTATCAGAGTGAGTGAGTTTAGCTTTACTCCGCAATACTCAGCAATATTTCAGCGATATGGCGGCGGACTGTAAAAAAATCGAGTCTGGAACACACAATCCAGTGATCAACACCATGAGCATCTACCTGCGCAATTAATAGGATACGATGACATGTGTCGACCAAGTCAGCGAGCCTGACCACCCGATCCCGTTAGTTGCTGCTCGTCGTAGGGTATCTGCCTGATTCACCTCTGCCATGTACACACAAACTAGGCACCGATCTCCAGAGTGTACTTTCCCGTCATAACGTGCCGACCATGCTTAATTTCTCAGATGTACATCGAACATTCATCAAACCACGTTGGCTAGTATACTGAAGTAGGTTTTTAATAAACACATAACTGTACTTGTCTTTAATAACTTAATGTTACATTGATAATAACAGGCTTCAGGCAATGTTTACTTGATAAAAATAACTTACCTGTATTAGGAACCTCAATGAGTTGTGAATCTGAACGTGAAAACACAGCTTGGAGAAATAGTCCCAGTATAAGCATTGTTGAGAAGTATGAAACTCTGTATGTGTCCTTGTTATATATCTATATCATATCCTCGTGCGCGTGGTATATATCTAAATCATACCATCCGTCTTACAAATCAGATTTAATGTTTCCACACCTTCTGTAGTTCATCTGCACCAAGCATATGTATGCGGAATGTATTTCAGAATATATTCAAGACGTGATGCATCAATGATTGCTTTTCTTGGATTTCTCCTTTAATGATCAAGTGGCCATTAGGTGTCCTTAGACGTTGCGAAGTCAAGAACGCATGCACCTTTATCAGTGAACACTCTGTACCTCGCTACCAATCGTCATCGCGCCATCATTTCATTTACCACGGTCTTTGAGGGACGTCTATAGGATGACGCGCTGTAACACCGGCTGGGAGCGTCTCTCTGGGTGACCGTCTGTTGATCAACACTCTCGAAAGGAACTCTTGATTCTGTTTTAAACCAAGAGTCATCCTGAAAGTACATGGGATCGGGGTCAATGGAAACTATGTAGATTCGATAGTTACACGAACGGTAAGAATAATGATATATTGATGGATGCAGAGGGCTTCCTGTCATACAGTTATGTATTACAGATTCGTCAATCACACCTGTCAATCATTTAACCAAGGATAGAGCACGAGACCAGCGCCAGTCGGAAAGTAAGTATCGACCCGTGTCAACAGCTAATCAAAGGAGTACAGGACATTTACAAGATGGGTCTTGTTGTGTTGTAAAGTATAGCACGAATGAGCGAGTAGGTAAATGGTTCAACGGATGACTGAATGAATGAACAAACGAATGTGTAAGTGAGTGAATGGGTGGGTGAGTGGATGAAGGAACAAATGTGTGAGTGAGTGAGTGAATAAAAGGGTGGATTAATGAATGAGTGAACGAATGCGTGACACATTACCAACATATTTTCAACACAGAGCAGTGTTTCATTGTCAAAAGAAATGATTGACAACCGCGTATTTTTTTAACCTTTCGGAATCAGCAGAACCATAGACCAATAATGAGCAGAGGAAATGTGACATGGCATTTGTAGTATCGTGAATGATGTTTTTGGAGAAAAAGTGCGTTAACGTGGTAAACTAAGCGGATGCTGTTTGCATTGCATGGGATGTTCGATAAGCAGTACATTTTCGCGAAAAATGCCAGCAAAGGTTCAGATTAAACTCTAAGGATACGGTTATCCTGTTATTGCAGTTTTAAGAGGTGCACGAGATAGAATAAAACAGTCTCTTTGCCGCCTCTTGAAATATGACAGATGGAGACAGTTAGAGCGGGATCGGGTGGCCTGGCTTGCTGACTTGGCGAACACACGTCATCGTACCACAGTTGTGTAGATCAATGCTATTGTTGTTGATTATTACATTGTCGGGTCACACCCGTTTACCAACTGACTGACAGTAGTAGTTTTAAGTGTGGCATTAAACAAAGAAACATAGAAACAAACACACAAATGTTGGGCATCTCTGGCAAACTTCCAGCTTCACCTCATATTACCTGTGTAAGTTATGACGAAATCGATTTCAACTCGGCTCTTTTCGATAAACACATGTTGCGTGTGGACACTCACCCCAGAAATGTATTTGCAGAATCTTTTAAATAAATAAACCCTACATATGTGCAGTCATCTGATCGATATTTACGTCAATAGCACCACTCCGCAAACGGAGGTGAGAGAAAAAAGTGAAACAATTTGAAAACATTTATTAATGTTTTTAACAAACCCTATTTGCGTAGAGCCAGTAAGTGAAGTATATTCACTGCAGTTTATATTTAAATATGAGTTAAAGGAATCTAACAATAACGTGGTTACATTTCATAATCTACATCTAAATCAACGGGTAATTTTCCATAAGCATTGTCGAGGTTGTGCGGAGTTATCTCCCTCAGTCTTCTTTAGGTCGTGGGATCGAGAACTCGAATAGCAGCTCAGGATGCTGAGCAACGCTGAACAGTGACACTGAAGGTTCGAGATCACAAAGTGACCTAAATCGAGTATACATTTTCTTTGTAGAGGCTTTTGTTGGTTGAGGCTCCGAAATGATCTGGTCTGAAAGAACTTTGACCGTTCCAAATCCACTGTGACTGTTACTTTGTCAGCACCATGAACGTGGTTTCATATTGTCAACTGTCATCACTTCTGGTTTTCGTTCTGCACCAAGCAGACACCGCGCGGCCTGACATACTGTCCCAAACTTCGTTAAAACCGTCTAACGATCTATAGTTTAATTTCTCACATCTGTCAAATATCTCCAATTCCTGAACCTTTTCAGCTGAACTAAAACGCAGTTAGAGCAGTTGTTTCGTGACGTTTTCGAGTGCATAATCTGATCTGAAGGCAATCAAGGTAGTTTCCACAACTAGTCTCGTCACCCAAACCATGAACTAAATAGCTATTTCAGATTAATCACTTCACAAAACACTGAAGAACAATATCCAAGTAGAGTAACTTTGCAGTCCCCAACAGTCCAGATTAATGTAAACATTTCCGTTTTCACTTCATTACACATACAGCTTTTAATTTGTTTTCAAGATGATGATGCATGGTGATAGAAAGGTCTCTAACAGTCTAACGTACAGACCGCTGTAAAATATTGCTGCATTGGACAACAGGGCAGGTTGTCAAGCACCAATCAATTGCCGATTGATTTTCCGAGGTCGTCTTATGAACAGAAGCCTATGGATATTGGTGGATTCGACAGGAAGAAGCTGTATTGATTCTGGGATGTGTCTAATATTCATCACATTACTCTCGCATAAAGCGTTCAAGAAATTTATGGAGTCGACAAAACTCACATCAAAGGCATTAATATCTCCTAGAGGTATCGTTCGATGCAATCAAATACGGAGATAAAAAATTATGCCTGACATATTCGTCGTTATTTACGGTAACTGACGATTTTACCTGAATGCCCATAGCCATTACAAAACAAAGACGGATTAACCTATATAGTGAAGATTGATTCTGGAGATGGTGACAATTACTGTGAGTGAGTGAGTTTGGTTATACACCGCACTAAGCAATATTCCAGCAATATTACGAAGAGGGACACCAGAAATGGGTGGCACATATTGCATCCATGTTGGGAATCGAACACCATGTCTTCGACGAGACGAACGAACGCTTTACGCACTGGGCTAACAACTCCCCACCCCCCACCATCACCTATCCATTTACATAGAAAAAGAGTGCCACTTCCACATTGATCAGTTTGTGATTTGCCATTCGTTATCGGGATCGGTGGTCTTAAAATGTACAAAACATTATGAAAACGTTTTTTAGCTTGAACATGAATTTACGATAAACACCTCCGCTTTGTGTTTTTTTTTTCATAACAGATCGGTGTAGACTCAAAGGCAAAGTTACTGTAACACGCAAGCAACAAACAGAATCTGTGTTAAGCGTTTATTGCCGTTAAGTTATGCTATGGAAAGATAAATGTTATGGTGAGAGTCGGTAAGAACATCTGGCATATGCAAATGAGCCACAGAGCAAGAATAGGTTCACAAACTAGTACACACTGTCAATACTGTGTCCAACTTGTGCATAGAAACATTCATGGCATCTTCGCCTCATTGAGGACAGTGGACGTCAATGAACGTCCTGGGGAAGATCATCCCAATTCTGATGAAGGATTGGCCAGTGTTCTTGAAGGAGGATTCGGATGACGTCGTAAACATCGATATCGTTCCACTGTGATCCCCAATGTGTTCAATGGATGTAAAATTATGGGATCTTAAGGGTGTGAGTATTGTTCTTATTAAGATACTGCTGGACAACTCGAACAACGTGTGGTTTGGCGTTACTGTTTTGGGGCGTCACCCTAAGGTCGTGTTGTTGCAAAAACGGAACAGTAGAAAAAAAGAACGATTCCTTCCATACCACATGGGGGTTTACGTTCAGCTGTGCGCCGGTAGACATGTATTGTACCGTCAACTCGGTGAATAAGGAAAGATCATTCTTTCCATAAGAGACGTCTTCTCCACTCACGTCCTCTTCATCTCAAGTGTTGTCTGTTCCACTAGTGAAGCACCTGTCGACGTTGATATTCTGGCGTCAAAACTGACCGTCGGCCTGGGCGTCTTGCACAGATGCCCTTGAAGCGTTGAAACTGTTCTCACATCTGTTTCCCAGGTGACAGGCATCGTGCGGACTGTTAAGGTTGTCGACGGTGCGGGGTTCGAATCCATCCGTCTTGACGTCGGTTCGTTATTGGTGAGGAGCCACAACTGGGACGATCTGTAACTTGACTGTTTTCCTGAAAACGTGGCCATAAGTGCCAAACTGTGTTTCATTAATAAAGGTGCAGGACTATCACAGTTCTTAAAACTACATTATAATAATAACACCATAATATAACACCATATAATAATAATTACATAGCGCCATTCCAGGATGAACGTTTTCCCCAAAGGCTTAAGAAGGAAAAGGAGGGTCCAGGCAAATGCTTGACGGAACAAGGGAGTCGTAAGAGACGTCCGGAAAGAATAGCAGGTTCGAGAAGTACCTAATTCTTGATGGAGAATGTTCCACTGATAGGATGCTGAATGTGAAAAAAGTCCCATAACCACACAGTTTGACTTTATGCACAATGAATAGCTGTTGAGATTCTGAGCGGAGCGGTCTGGGTGGATTATACGGCTGGAGGGGGCCACAGAGATAAGATGGAGCAATATGAGAATGGCATTGATAAACCAGACAGGGAAGTTTAAAATTGATTCTCTGTTGATCAGGGATCCATCACCATGAAACAGTAATTAGAAGCGTCTGTTCTAGACTTTGAATACGAACATTGCCTTCACCTTTTATCGAACATGGTGCTGTTCAGTATGTATTATTGATTTGTGACACTGTTCATATGATTCATGTGAAAATGAGACAATGCATTTAATTGTGCTTGATCTTTGTTAGTAATATGTCCTGAAATACAATTCACTGAAATTCGAAATGACATTGCAAATCCCATTGTAAAGAATTTAACCTTCTGAAAAGCCTTTGTCTCTCATAGCTCTAATCCGTTCGGTACATCCTTGAACCTTGGAACCCTGTTTGTCCGAAATCCCGTGTCCAGAACGGTTTGAAACACTCATTTAAAGGTCATTACAAAACAAAGTAACCAAAATCAATGCTCTTGACTGAGGAACGTCCAACTTTTTATCTGTGAGTCACTAGGTCAGGGTGTTCAAATACCTGACAGTCGAGGTGATACACCGGATGATTTTTTTTCTTTATTGCATATGCTTTTAATTTGCGTACAAGGATGACAATAAATCTAATTAACATATTTGAGTGGATTTACGAGGTGTGTTTTTAGGAATATTTTTAGAGAACACGCGTACTGTGTGTGGCTGGGTACGGGAGCATCATAATTTCAAGACTTCTCTTTTTCTGGATCCGGTTTAGAACTGATGTTCAGTGACCCATTCTTGTCGTAAGAGACTTGGTGGACACATGGCATTATAGAGCGATCCTCATGCCGTTAATCACTCAATTACGTACAGATCATGCAGCTACAGCATTGCAGAGGGGACGTAAAAGTATACTCACTCACTCTTTTCCTTTAGACTCAAAACCGATAATGCCCCTCCAACAAAGACAAAGATGATTTCAGAAACAATCCAGTTTAAAAAGGATAGTCATAAAAACTTTCTGAACCGGTTTATGACATTGATTTTACAATGACGTGCACTTATTATGCATTTTGAAACTCGGACGGATGTTTGCATTGCGAGTTCGTCAAGTGAAAACGTCATGCGAATGTACGTTTACACGTTGGCATTAAAACCAAAGCATAGAAAAGACTGGTAAGAACTATATAACAAGAGGTCAATCATTCAGCTTAAGAAAACCTAGAGGGCCACCGCCGTTATTCCAGGCGGAAGTTGACACATCTTCTGTATGAAGAGTCAACAGTAGTATCTATTATCAGATGCTATAGTTTGTCACGAATAGCATCATAGGCAATTAAAGACTAATAATTCTGGCCCTCTGGGTACGAGGCTTTTATTCCTGGTTTCCGTTTTTCTAAGCCATTATTTTACATATAAAACGTTACTGTCAAGGTGAAAACCCCCCAAATATTTACAATATGTAAATATTTACGTTCCGGACTTCTGTGAACTCAAGTTGTTGGCTTTGCGAGAGAGCATTATGTGAAAATATCGAAAGTCGTTGGAGGAACAAAATAAGAACATTATAATATGTTTAATAAGGACACTTCCAGAAACTGTATTGACGTTTTGAAACAGCATTAAATCATCGAATCATAACATCAAGTTAAATTTTCATGTCCTTCCTTTTGGTAAAATATACCTTTCAGTCAGTTGGTGCAATGTAGTTTCTATATACGTGTTCAACTAAAGGCATTGAGGCAGGTTTTATTTCACTTGAGTAAGTTTCGTGATAGCATGGCTACCGTCTTCGGGTCTTAGTTTGACTCTCTCGATTCAATAGCTCATAACATTAGAGAGCATTACGTAAAACGTGATTATTGAATTGTTTGTAATATTATCTACAATGTAATACGATAACATTCAGGGAAAATCAGGGAGTGCGATTTCCTGACATTCTCGGTGTCTTAGATTGGGTGAATCACGATGAGAGAGAACATGGCTTTGCTGCCTGAAGCACTACGGCACATCGCGGAAACTCGCGGTGACAAACAACGTTTTATACTCTGTCCAATGGTCCCATGGTTGTCAGCTGACATTACGAGCCGACAATCCTTGCAGGAATGTCCTATCTAAACATCCCCAAGTTAGCAAACTATTACGGTTGGTCCACTATACCAGTGGTTACTAAGGTTAACATTGACTCCCATTTTTAGCACTGCACTAAGGTTACCTTAGATTTAGGCAACATTAGTGGAATGTTAAAGAATGGAGACCTTAGATTTAGGTAACCTTAGTGCGATGCTAAAGAATGGGATATAAGGTTAAACTTAGTAAAGGTTGCTTTGTGAAAGGAGCCCCTGGTCCGACCAAGTGAAATTATATTTGGCGGTTGCGCAATTTGGAACCAGAACTGGCTCTTGAATATACCTTTGTCATCGGAAGTCTGGTACCGGAAGTGAGCTGGGCCCCGTTTCGCATATCCCACAAATTGAACCCGGATCCAGCTTAGTACCGTAAGTAGCGCCTCGCGACACTTAGAAACTCTATTGTCTGAAGTTCCTGAGCAGTGATTAAATTGACAAACGTCTCTGGGCTGATGATGATCCTAACCTGTCTGACCTTACTGTGTGAATTAATGTCACAATCACCAATGAGCCTACAAGAACGTGATTTTTGACATTCTTACAATCTGTGTTTCATATTTGGGTTTTTAAGTATCCTGAATGCTGCTTAAAATTGTCTTGTTGGATGTTGTGAGACAGCTGTATCTCCTGCACTTGGTCTTCTCTTAGACACACACAGTTCTATAATTTTAAATAATTTTAACACTCAGTCATGTTGATCTACTCCTTTGTTTTGGAATGCCTGTTTGAAAATGGAAATATATACATAAAGTTTTAATCCTTAGCTTAAGGCAGAGGTCTCTTTTTGGCCCGCGTCAACCTAAAACACCTCCACTTAGATGCATGCCTCGGGGTAAATAGATAGAAATTTCAACCACTGATATTATAACACTTGGTATCAATGGAAAGTTTAAAGTCCCGAGTGTAAAATATTGCCACTTACGTCAGTCAACTGCCCTTAACTACATTTTTCAGAAATGTTCCAGCAATACCATGAGAGGAATCGAACCAGGTTTTTCGGCGTGAAGAGAGCGAACGCATTAATCACTACGCTACCCTATAACGTAGCTGTTGTTGGTCATTCTGCCCTAATTGACTCATGCTGCTATAAGATTACCCTAAAATATATTGCTCTTTCTTGGTGGCTCGCTTCTGCGTGACGTAAATTATATCATAAACAAGTTCGTTTTCAGTCTTCCATTTCTGATGTACCCGCCGTAGTATTGATGGAATATTGTTAAAACGGCCTAAAAACATACTCACTCACTCACCCACTCACTGGAACTGGATCGCATAGCATCCGCATATTGCAATGTCTTTAAGACCTTCTTTATGAATTATTTCTTACAGCACACGCATAATACGACAAAACCCACAAACAAAAACAAAAATAAGAAAATTCAATTCATCCTTTTCTCATTTAGATACATCTGTATGTACACCAGTACTCTTTCTTGAAAACGATTATCCAGCGGCCGCGTAGAAATCACTGCACCATAATAAACTCGACAGAATAAGTTAGAGATACTGGTATTTTTACGATTAATATTTCATCATTATTCATAATTTCAAAATTCACATATATTCCTAACTATGTCTGTCCAGTATATTACAGAAATAGATGACGTAAGACCTGCTAGGGAACACTTTATCATAAAAAACATATCATATACATCACCAATTAAATTACGTTCTACCACGAATCAAGAAAACATTAGATTCTGATCAGACGGCATCGATTCTGGATTGACGCTCATCTGATCTGATTGTAAGGCCGGTTCACCGCGCATTAACAAATCTTATTGTGAGAACTTCCATCTGACCACAATGATGGCGGGCCATAACAACAACGCCATATAGTTTGACGTGGACTTTGGAATTTTCCACACAGGCAGAAAAACTCGAAAAATGCAATTATAATATTTTTCCTCCACAGTTACCAGGAAACGTCGCTTTCATATTGCCTTCTGTTATAAACATCATCAAACTGAATTACAATACACAGTCACAAACATTAACAAACAATATCAAACATACAAATCAGAAAGCGTTGTAAAAATACATCCCTGTCTATATAAAATGTGCAGCAAAACTTTCGTAAAAATTTACCTACTTGGTAAATGGTATTATGTTTCCGTTTAAAATGGGAAATTCTACAGATAACGGTCTGGCGAAACAAGAAATTTATGCTACTCATACTCCATCGTGTCCTGTTGCATCGTTGACAAAATGCATGTCAAGAATTGAACCCCCAGGATTCTGCTCTCTGCCGTCTTCCTCGCAAGGCTGTCACTGTTACGTTCTTGCACTTTGAAACAAAACTTGGTAATAATCCAGTTCCAAATGATGAAATAAAATAAACAGTTCGATGATCTTTTGGGTTAGATAAAATCTTCACTAAATTTAGTTATGTCTGTGATTATCGTGAACCACATTGGGAAATGTGAGTGTCGCACTTCTTCCATCGACGTAAGGTTTGAACTGAAAAGTTGACCAGTCACGCGACATTCATATATCGTGTTATATATAGTGTTATAGCAAATACTACCACCAAAACCATTCGTGAGGGATTTGCATCATTAATCTCACTAAAATTGGATTAAACAACCCCTGGAAGGAGCAAAAGGTAAACTAATAGTAATTAAAAGTATACCTTGCGTGTTAATATCACCAAGTTTAATAAACCTGTATTATACAACCCGAAATGTGATAACTGTATCTTTGTAGTATCTACATAAATATCATACTAGACAAGTATTACAATACACAGTATATTACAAAGGGATACAGCAAACATTATGGTCATGACCATTCTTGAGGTAAATCACCTCCATATAGCAAACGGTATGGTCAAAAGCATACCTTATCCGTCACTAATTAGAAAAAAGACTACATGCAGCATACACCACTATGTAGACTCGATCATCCGACGAAACAGATTCCACTGGAAGTAGTAGTGGTACAGTTATGTGAATGAATCACTGAAACTCAGTGATGACACCAGGTGTTGGTTCAAGGGTAAGATTAGTTAAGACCGATTTTAAGACGAACTAACAATGATGATACCAAGTGTTTCTCTATGTAGATAACATATACAGTACTGGGTAGCTATTCTCGCAACGTTCGTAGCCCTACGAACGTCTTAAGCCCATTCTTAACATATTGCCTACGACCGAAGTTAAGAATTCTTAGGGCTACGGACGTTTCGAGGAGATGGGCCCAGGAATTTTCAACATGTAGCCATGGCAAATGTATCCTTGTGGTATCTTCACTACTAATCTCACTTAACCAGCATGAAACGACACCTGGAAACTTTGCCGTCAAAAATATTCTTGAGGTATTCCTAGAATTGCGATAATATAATACTTGCATGTAGCAATCACTGTCACATAAAACAAACTGTATGTACGGACACCACTGATCGGAATAACACTGTATTGTGTTTTAAGTCATACAGTCATATGTCTCAAAATTCAGAGTGAGTGAGTGAGTGAGTTTCGTTTTACGCCGCATTCAGTAACACTCCATCTATATGGCGGCGGTCCGTAAATAATCGGGTTTGGACCTGACAGCCCAGTGATCAACAACATGAGCATCGATCTGTGCAATTGGGGACCGATTGCATGTGTCAACCAAGTCAGCGAACCTGACCACTCGATCCCGTTCGTCTCTTACGACAAGCTTTTCATGGCAAGCATGGGTTGCTGAAGGCCTATTCTACCCCGGGACTTCAGATGAACGGCCATCGGGCTAAGAATGTTTGTCTACAAAGTCACGCTCACTCATTACTAAGGCATGGCATCAGCAATCTACTTTCACTAACGAATTTCGACTTCTGCCAAAGCGCTCCAACATACCTGTTGTGCGTGGTTGTGTCCAAATTCTGACAGTTCGTACGCGTATATCTTTCGCGAAGTCTTTTCAAGAAAGCAGAGACTGACGTTATCTCGAATACTACCACCGTGGCATCTGTTTGCCAGGTACTATATCAATACCACCCACAGAGCATGTTACCATGCATAAACACCCTTGTGGTCGAGTGTCGCCTTTGATCGATTGCATCTCTCTTTATGGAGAGTTATATCGTGATACTCACATTGATGCATGGATGTAATTCGGCACAACTTGGGCCAAAGGGCCCATCGGTATCTTTATACGTGCTTGTCTTATACTTACTTTGCACTCACATGTGCGAGTAAATCAGTGTACCTTTTACGACTCTTTTAGCAATATTCCAGCAATATCACAGCAATATCACAGCAGGAACTCCCCACAATGAGCTAAAATAGTATTCAGTGGACGGACATCCTGTACCAATATGACGTCACACAGGAACGTATGACGTTACAATACATATATTGTAACAATAGCATAGTGTCATGTTCACGTAATCATTAGATATGATTGTAAAGACCTCTGAGGAATGCAACAAAGAGATTATATGGAACTGAGGAATATTTAACAAACTGCAAGTCTCAAGTTTTGGGAAAAGTTCAAAGAGTTCCAAAATCGAATAGTTGCACACAATCACATGGATGCTGACGAATAAATGAACCATTTTAATAAACATATATACACCTGGAAATTAATCAAGCAACACCCCAATTTTTTCTATTGGAGCAACTTTGAAGTGTTCTGACAATCAAAATATGCCGGGTTGATATAGTTTGACACTTTTTTATTCAACAGACGATCTCTGACAAACAACTTAAAGGGAAAAAGTATCAAGACTTTGCTTTATTGCAACGAAATCCAAATTCTTAAAACTGTCTTAAATTCATGAAAAAATGGACACAATTTACTATTCATCCACAGACGTTGTTGTCAGGTGTATTAACACAAATGTCACATGGAAAGAAAGAACAGTCATCTGAGAGTCTGCACACCGACTTTCATCAATATCTAGTGTGTCCTCCCTGCGCACGCACCACCGATTCCAGACGCCTCCTCATTCCTTGGATGAGTCTCCGGATCTGATTCTGGGGGATCCTGTTCCACTCCTCATGCAGGGCAGCCGTCAATTCGTTGAGATTATGGACTGGTGGGTCTCTCTGCCTCACACGACGGCCAATAAAGTCCCACAAATGTTCAATGGGGTTGAGGTCAGGGCTCATGGCAGGCCATGGAATTCTGTCAATTGCATTTTGCCGCAAAAAATCATTTACAGCATGCGCCCTGTGAGGTCTAGCATTGTCGTCCATAAATATGGGTCTCGTTGCCACAGGATGGTTCTCAAAATGAGGTACCACAGCCCTGTCAAGAACCCCCTGTTGGTAACGAACACCGTTAAGGTTGCCACGGATGGTAATGATATCCAACTTGCAGTTCATGGAAATGCACCCCCATACCATAACGGAACCTCCCCCAAAGGCCACAGTCTCCTGGATGTTCCGTGGAGCCATTGCTGTGTTCCTCTGCCTCCAGACCCGAGTACGACCGTCCACCATGTGCAGCAAGAACCGGCTCTCATCTGAGAAATGGACCTTCCTCCAAGAGGCAATGTTCCAGTGCAAACGGTCATTACACCAGGCCAGTCGGGCTGCCTTATGGGCTGGAGACAGTCTGGGTCGCTTGATTGGCCTCCTTGCCCGGTATCCTGCAGCTTTCAGACGATTCCGAACAGTCCTGTTCGAGATGGGTCTCCCTGGAAGCCACTCCTGTCTCAACCGAGAGCTCGAGTCGAAGGACCTGCGCCGTACAAGTCTCAGTAAAGCTCTGTCCTCCCGGACTGTGTTCTTCCTGGGTCTTCCTGGTCTAGGCAGGTCTTTAACTTCATTAGTGGCCCGGTATTTTTTCAAAAGTTTTGAAATTATGGAATGATGTCGTCCGATTTGAGTCCCGATTTGTCTTAGAGACATACCAGCATTCCTCATGCCGATTATTTGCCAACGAGTGGCCTCTGATAATTTCCTACGTGCCATGACATTGAAATGAATGAAAAACCGAATGCAATCGACAACCTGCGCTTGTAAACACCCCAGGGAAAAAGTGCATTTTTCGAAAGTTGAGGTTAAAGCAATGCACGTGCGCTGTGCAAGCTTCACGCGCGTCATATCAACCCATGAAAAGCTCATGCTGTATGTCAATACATCAAAATTGAATAATCAATCATCAAAATTACTTCGTTAAACTTTGTTAAGTTTTTATGTGTCTTTGAATTTGGTGTTGCTTAATTAATTTCCATATGTATAGATGAATGCGCTCCAGAAAAATACAATTGAGAAGTGTTTGAAGTGTTTGAAGCGTCCGAAAAATAATTTTTGTCAAGTGACATTTTGGATTTGTCGATAAAAGATGTGAAATAATTAGCAGTATTAACAATCTGAAAACCTAAAGTAAGACAATATTCTGTGTTAGAAGCAATACATGGAGATTGTTAATTATACAAAATAATGTGTGATTGCAAGTTTAATTCATTTCCGAGAACCCGTAAAGACCAAGGTGAGAATTGATCATCAGAAATCCATGTAAGCAAATAAAGGGGTTGGGTGGTCAGACTCGCTGACTTGGTTGACACATACTATCATATACCAGTTGCGTAGATCGATGCTCATGCTGTTGATCACTGGATTGTATGGTCCAGAATCATTACTTACAGACCGCCGTCATGTGGTTGGAATACTGGCATTAAAACTACACTCACTCTGTCGCTGTATTTTCGTGAAAATTGATCTTCAACAATCCACGGATGTCGTGACCCAGTGATTGATATCATTACCATCGAACTGCGCAATTGGTATTCGATGGCACGTGCCACTAATCTCGTTACAACAAGTATCGGTTAATGAACACTAGTTTTAAAGGCTGGTACTTATGATACAGTGGGAATAGTGCAATGAAAAAGATATGCATCTTTCCAGGCCTAAGCGACTGCAAAGATGGAGACAACACACACATGCGTATTTATACAGATACTGGCATCAGTATCAACGACTCAATATTTATTTCATAACTCCAAGAAATACTACTTAGTTAATAAAGGTTATTATACACCGCTTTTTGCAAGATTCCAACAACATACCTGCAAGGGACACCAGAAATGGGCTTCACATATTGTAATCATGTGGGGAGTCGAACTCGGGTCTTCGGCGTGACGAGTGAAGGCTTTGACCATTAGGCTATGCCGCCACCGCAAAATATTATTTAAGTTTTAATTTCACTTGGCGGTGGGGCTGATTATAGTTAAACATCACGCTAAATATCCGGGTTTCCATTCCCCACATAGGTACAATGTGTGACACTAATTTCTGGTGTCCCTGTCGTGATATTGTGGGATTATTGCTAAAAGCAAAGCAAAACTCACTGCTGATGTGTGCGCAAATATGTGCGCAACGTCAATATACGACAAACATGTGTAAGTTAATCGCCCGTGCAAGGTAGTTATTTAAATCTTCAGTCCGAGCAGAGTTTATTCAAATGGCTACCTTCAAGCTCACTAACTCGCTTGGCTGGTTGTGGGACAGCCTCATGAAACATAGACACAAAGCGTGGTTTAAACATAGATATACTGATGAGCGTTATTTCATAACATGCGCTGAAAACATAAACTATTTAATCCCATATCGTATCATTGTGCTTATCAACAATGTCACTCGTTTTGAAGAGAAACCCTCGATACGACAGCGCGGTATTAGGCACACAGAATCAAGGGGTGGGGTGGGTAACAAGCACTGTAGTGCTACTGATAATGCACCTGGCACTGGGCCCAAACAGATATCACTTCCGTAGTATATGAAACGACGTCACTCGTCGCCTCCAGGAAAATTATGTCAGCTGACTACACGGACGACGTACGCAGCCCCACTGACTTTGATTGTCGACATAAGGATCAAAATAACTTTGTCAGCATTGGAGACGGTCTTTTCGTGCAACCGCTCACAACAGGTATGTTTGGAGTGCTTTAGCATAACTCGAAATTCGTAAGTGAAAATGAATTGCTGATATTACACCAATAGTAATGAGTAAGAGTAAATTTGTAGACAAACATTCTGGGCCCTGTGGTCACATTGTCAGCACTGAAGGTCATGATCTGGTCTGTGGCTAAAAATTGAGCAATTTGTGTGTGTGTGTGTGTGTGTGTGTGTGTGTGTGTGTGTGTGTGTGTGTGTGTGTGTGTGTGTGTGTGTGTGTGTGTGTGTGTGTGTGTGTGTGTGTGTGTGTGTGTGTGTGTGTGTGTGTGTGTGTGTGTGTGTGTGTGTGTGTGTGTGTGTGTGTGTGTGTGTGTGTGTGAATGTAGGTTCGTCTACTGTTCTGGCGAGTTTCAAGAGTGGTCATATACCTGATGGATCAAGCAGTTGGTAGATACATATGTTAACAGAAGACGTCTCTTCATTTAAAGACAACACACATTCATACGGAAAAAACCGCCGCATGTATGTATGTATGTATGTATGTATGTATGTATGTATGTATGTATGTATGTATGTATGTATGTATGTATGTATGTATGTATGTATGTATGTATGTATGTATGTATGCTGGAATCTGAAAAAAACAAAGCAATAAAAAACCCAAACAATCAATTTGTATAAGTTTATCCGCAATGACATTAATCTCTATTATTTAGGATATATATAATCACATTGTCTCCTTTGATGCAACTGTGTTGGCCGTTTTATCTAGGCACAGAAACTGTTTTCTCTGGGTTCAGAGGCCGTTCTCTCCTGCGCGGTGGCGTTTTCTCGATTTTTATGGGGTCCGTTTTCTCCATATCCCTTCGTTATTATCCAGAGGTTTCTATTCGGTTTCCGCACCAAAGGGACAGCAGTCATCTGTGATAATGGCCTATATACTGGACTGTTTTGAATGTTCCCGGTTTAAGCTCACATTTAGAATGAGTGGTCTTGACACACTGGATTGTGTGCATGTTCCGTCAGAGTTTGATGCGATGGGGCCTAGTGGTTGAACCGTTTGTTCGCCATGCCGAAGGCCCGGGTTCGATTCCTCACATAGGTATAATGAGTGAAGCCCATCTCTTTAGCTGGAATATTGATAAAAGTAGCATAAAACTTACCCATTAACTTATGTCTTATAACCTGATATGTCAACTGGTGTACACAAATGTATACTTAGCTTGATATGTGTGTCAGGGCTAAAAAGTAAATATGCAGTCAATAATATCTTGTTCAGAACGATATATATCTTTCATATTGTTCAGAATGATTATTTAATATTAGCTAATGTGTGTGCGTGCATACAATGGTTATACTTACATGAAGATGAAGATAATGTTTTAGATCTTGAACATTTGACTTAGGTGATTTCATCAAGTTATATATGCAAATCCCATACTTCACACCTTCCTACACGTGTTCGCACATTTCAGAAAATGCTACATTTTTTTATTTCACCAGGGGCATCTGCTGTTGGGTACCAAAAATATTCCTGACATTATTATTTCTATCAGACTTCGGAGATTTGTTGAAAGTACAAATTCTAGAAATTTGGTCAATGTCATTTTGAGTACACAAAACGGGTTGATCTTAATCCAAGAGCCATTTCATGTAATCTTTACTATAAGTACCATATCACGTTTCTGCAGGCGCTCACTGTACCAGGTCGGATGTCCTGCAATGGACAGAAACAAGTCTTTGAGATACCATGATGAAGATCAACACACTGTCCGAGACGGAAGGGGCAGAGTGCCACAGCAATACAGTAGAATAATACATCAAAGGGAAAGGAGATGCAACGTTGGGGAAACAAAGTCAGAAACATCTGTGGGTTCACCTTTTGCAGAGTCTGAAGTGGTGGCATATGAAGATGATATGAAAAGGAGGTGTGGAGTTGATGATGCCCCTTTGCTAGAACACCAGGTCAATGTAAATCCTTCCAGAGAAACATCTGAATGTCAGAAGAGGCATTCAACACACGTTCCTCACGAATCCATAAGCTCCAGGACAAGGTCTGATGTGAATGGTCGCTTAAAAGGCATTAGGGATGGTGATAGAAAAACAAGAGTAGGGCTTTCTCATAATACTGCACAAACGACTAGAAGACATAATTCATGCCTTCAGCCGGATGTGTCGGGTTGTTTCAATACATTTGGTGTGCATGAAGATGACAAAAGGTGTAAATTTGTCTCAAAACCATGGTGTGAAACAAGTAAACGTGGTGTGGCTGATTATAAACTTCCCACAGAAGAAAGAAGACAGGCGCCCACTGATACAAACAACAGGAAACTGGAAATCGATGAGGTGCCAAAATTTGATCATGGAAATACGGCAACAAAGGAATTAGCTAAGAATTTAGCAATTGATTCGGTTTCATGTGTTGAGAAAGAAGTGACTGGCAGTGATTCTGCTGAAGATGGTGATAATGATTCTGGATTTGGCAGAAATGAAAAATTGTCTTTGCAAAGTCTTCAACAGTTGCAGTGTCAGTCCTCGGAATATATTGCAAACTACACAGCAAATGATGGGACTTGGTTTCAGACAGTCTCAAATAAGAATAGCTGGACTTTAAACAGCACCATACTGACGATTGCTATTCTTGCTAAGGGATGCAAGAGTACTTCATCTGAAAATGTCTCAAAGATGCTGCTTGCAGTAAAAGAATCCAGTTTCTTCAACGAGACTGTGCCGAACATGTTGACTGTCATCGCAAGTGGAGACCATACTGCAGAGGAGACGACACATACATTAAAGGATTTATACATTGTTTTACAATATATTAGTAGTCACGTTCCAAGTAGTGTCATGCTAACAATGGGTCTGGATGAACGTATACAGAACATTTTAAAAAAAGTACCGACAGAGACAAAAATATGGACTAAAGATCTTTTGCGAGAAATGGAAATATTTTCAGATATAAAAGGACAAATACTGAACAGGCTTGACACAGAAAAAGAAAGGGCTAAAAAGCAGCGAAGAAAAATCAAACCACCTGATAATTTTCGGACCTTGTCTGTGTTTCCAAGAGGGGAAGATCTAAACATGAGAAACATACCATTCCTCAGAAAAAACAAGCAACGTGGAGCATATGATGATATGGATGAATACTTGGACATCCAGTTCAGGCTTTTGAGAGAGGATTTCATTAAGCCACTGAGAGACGGAATACAGGAATACTGGGATTACCAAAAAGATAGAAGCATTAGGAAAAACATCAAGGTTTATAAAGGTGTTACCATCAAAGGTGTTGTGTGGTCAGCAACTGAGGCAATACTCCACACGCTCTCATTTGATACTACTGAACTGAAAGAAATTATATGGGAAAATTCCAACCGTCTGATAAATGATACACTTGTGTGCATATCTTCAGACAACTTCCAGACATTTTTTAATGCAACAGTCCAACTAAGGGATTCAGAGGAACTTGAAAAAGGCAATGTCACTGTGCGTTTTGAGATAGATTACATCGCTTCTTGTAGCCTGATGAAAGGAGGACCATATGTCATGATAGAAGCACCAGCTTATTTTGAAGCATACAGACCTGTTTTGGAGGCTCTTAAATGTGTCACTGATGACATGCCATTCACAAGGTACATTCTCAAATGTGAAACATGTACCAAACCTCCTCTGTATATGCGATGTAGTAGTACACCAATCGACTTTTCTATGGTTGTTAAACAACATGGAAAAGTAACAGTGCAGAAGTCAACAAGAAGATCAAAAAAGGTACTGGTGTCAAAATTAAATTCTAATGAAAATGGACAAGTTGATGTTGCTTCAGAGGAAATTGGTCAAGATGTAAACTATGACACATGGCCAAATGCCGAAGACCTGGGATTAAACGATTCACAGTACAAAGCATACAAAGCTGCCCTGACTGAGGAATTTTCCATCATTCAAGGTCCTCCGGGTACTGGGAAAACATACGTAGGTCTGAAACTTGTGGAAACATTACTATCAAATATAAAGTTGTGGCACAGAACCATAAGTGATAAAGGTATGTGTGAACATGGTGCATCAAGTCCAATACTGTTGGTGTGCTACACCAATCATGCCTTGGATCAGTTTATGGAGGGGATATCACGGTGTATGAAAGAAGAAGACACCAAAAGCATTGTCCGTATAGGTGGTCAGAGCAAAAGTGAGACTGTAAACAAATACAACATCATGCATAGAAGGACGGAAAGCAGAAGGTCTCTTGTGAACATACAAAATCAACTGAAAATGTATAAAAGAGACATTCAAAAATGCGGATGGCAAGTAGATGTCTTAACTGAGGGTATCATTCATGAAGATGTTTTGAAGCCCTTCATGAAACAACATTTCTATCGTCTAACAAAGCAGTTTGATAGAAAACATGGCAGCTCTGCTATACTTAACTGGTTGGGATTTGATGTCTTTGCAAAGCGCAACAAACGGTTACACAGTAAAGACAGTGTGATTCAATGTCCACAAGAATACTTTACCCAGAACCCCCAGTTACTTGAAACTAAAAACAGAATGTTTGCACTGACTATAGCAGATATTACTGAATCTATTTCAGAGGTTGGAGAGGGTAGAAACAGGGAAAATATCGCACACGTTTTGGAGGAACTGTCCAAAGAACAGAAGGATGACATTCGTAGAAATGTACAGGGTTTACTAAGTCATAGAAAAAGTATGACAACTCAGGAAGTACAAAGTGTCAGATACATCTGGAAACTGAACTGGAATGATCGACGGCATCTGTATTGGTACTGGGTACAATTATTACATGATTTTCTTGAAGCAAGAAAGATGGATGAGCTGAAAGACAAGCTTTGCCAGTTCAAAGAAATGGTGACAGAGTACGAAAATGCGAAAAGAAAGATTGATGTGGATATTTTGAAAGAAGCAAAGGTAGTTGGAATGACTACAACAGGGGCCGCAAAAAATTATGACCTATTGGAGTTGGTTAAGCCACGCATTGTCATCATTGAAGAGGCGGCAGAAGTTCTTGAAAGTCATACAGTTACATCAATACATCTGGGATGTGAACATCTTATCCTTATTGGAGATCACCAGCAGCTTCGTCCCAATCCAAACGTGTATACTTTAGCCAAAAGATACAAACTTGACCTTTCACTATTTGAGAGAATGGTTAACAATGGACTTGCAATCAATTGTCTGACAATCCAGCATCGAATGCGTCCCTGCATCTCCAGACTGATGAGACACATTTATCTTCGTCTTGATGACCATCCCAAAGTTTCCAATATTGAAAACGTAAAAGGTATTGCCAAGAACCTGTTTTTCATCAGTCACTCTGAAAACGAAGGCAACAAGGAAGATTCAATGAGTCACTTCAATGAATTTGAGGTACACTACATAGTTAGACTTTGCAAGTATCTCCTCTTGCAAGGCTATCAGATGTCACAGATAACAATTCTAAGTGCGTATTTGGGTCAAGTTTCTAGCATAAGAAAAGAATTGCCAAAGTCAGAGTTTGGTGAGGTCAAAATCACGGCTGTGGACAATTATCAAGGTGAAGAGAATGATATTATCCTCCTATCACTAGTAAGGAGTAACGTCGAGGAAAAAGTTGGCTTTCTCAGGATTGAGAACAGAGTTTGTGTTGCTTTGTCAAGAGCAAAGATGGGAATGTATGTCATAGGCAATTTTGATTTGCTGGCCAGAAAGAGTGACATCTGGAGAAGGATTATCACTGATGTGCAGAAAGAAGGTGAAATTGGACCGGGATTACCTTTATACTGCCAAAACCATTCCAACATGGAGAGAATCACTGCAACTAAACCAGATGACTTCAACGCTGCTCCTGATGGAGGTTGCTCGAAAAAGTGTGACTACAGACTTAATTGTGGACATGTTTGCCGATTATTCTGCCATCCATTTGACAGAGATCATATTTTATACGAATGCCAGGAAGCTTGTCTCCAACAATGCCCGGCTGGTCATCCTTGTCCAAAGCCATGTTTTGAGGAGTGTAAATGTATTGTTGTTGTCTCCAAAGTGTTGCCAGAGTGTGGCCACTCTAAGGAGGGATACTGCTTTGTACCTCCTGAAGAAGAACGATGTGAAATGCAATGTGAAAAAACCTGCAAGAGTGGTCATCAGTGCCAGCAGCAATGCTCTGAACAGTGTAGACCATGCCAAGTTAAAGTACTTCAGACTTTGCCAAAATGTGGACATCAGCAAGAAGCTGAGTGTTTTCGTGATCCACGTTTTATCAGGTGTCAAATGCAATGTGAAAAAACCTGTAACAGGGGCCATCAGTGCCAGCACAAATGCTCTGAACGATGTCGACCATGCCAAGTTAAAGTACTTCAGACTTTGCCAAAATGTGGACATCAGCAAGAAGCTGAGTGTTTTCTTGATCCACGTTTTATCAGGTGTCAAATGCAATGTGAAAAAACCTGTAACAGGGGCCATCAGTGCCAGCACAAATGCTCTGAACGATGTCGACCATGCCAAGTTAAAGTACTTCAGACTTTGCCAAAATGTGGTCATCAGCAAGAAGTTGAGTGTTATCGTGACCCAAGATTTATTGAATGCTCTCGCTTAGTTCCCAAAATTCTTCCCAAATGTGGACATGAACAAAATGTTCAATGCTCTGCTGCTCCAATGAATGTACAGTGCACGACAAACTGTGAGAAAATCTTACCGTGTGGGCACAGATGTAGCGAACGGTGTGGCGAAAAGTGTCGATGTAAAACATACATCCTCAAGCAATTGCGTTGTGGCCACCAAAAGTCCATTCTGTGTGACGATAGAGATCTCCTCAATCTTCAATGCAAAGTAAAGTGCAAAACGAACCTGAAATGCGGCCATTCCTGTGATGGATCATGCTTTGAATGTTGGGAAGGACGTATACATATTCAGTGCAGAAAGGAACACAAATGCATGCTTCTTTGCGGACATGTGAGTGAAATTAAAGGAAGATACACCCCTCCTTGTAGATACCTTTGCCCAACATTTTGTGATCATGGTCAGTGTGGAAAAATGTGTAGTGAAGAATGTACGCGATGTTACAAGAAGTGCACTTCACACTGCCCCCACTTTCAGTGTCGCAAATTATGTGGCGATACATGCCAACGTGAACGTTGCTCTAGACCATGCAAGATACGGCTCTCATGCAAGCATCAGTGTCCTGGATTATGTGGCGAGAAGTGCCCAAACATTTGCAGAAGATGTGAGCCAGACAAATTTCCATTGATGCCCAGTCTCTCTAGAAACAGACCAAGACCAACATATGTACAGCTTTCTGACTGTGGACACATGTTGGATATGCGTTTTCTGAACTTGTGGATGCAACCATGTTTCAACGAATATGGAGTAACTGAAATAGGTTATAGAAATTGCCCCTACTGTGCAGATCCTATTAGAAACAGTCCTAGATATAATCGAATTTTAAAATGCATACAGACTGATATTGTTGAACTATCCACTGCTAAGACTGAGAAAGAAACGATGTTTCAAAAAGCTATCGAGAAAGCTAGCGAGCCCCAAACAGAATTACCTCACACTGGTTATTTTGGAAGATCTAAATTTAGATTCAGAAGAAAAGATGAATGCAACTGGCTAGCTGAACAAATTAGATTGGCACTGTTAGATGACGTGCAGAATATTGATGAAGTCATAAGAAATTGGGATGTGTCTTCACCACATGTACAAGTGATCGAACAGTGTTTGGAAGATATGAAATACTTAAGAAAGTGGATTTCAAAATCGAGGGATTATTTCAGTGAACAAGAAACATCTGACGCAGAAAAGGAACTGAAACGTCAGACCTTAATCTTGACACTTCTAAATGTTCTGGAACATGTTGACTTTATCAGCATGAAGGGGGAGAACGTTTCTTTTGTTGATTCGGAAGTTGAGGCTGAATCTAAATTACCTGATGCTGAGCGAAGTGCTGTGGAGAGCAGCATTAGACTCCTACGGCAAACGGGGCCACTCAGTCAGCGCGCATTATCCAAGATAGAAACGCTTGTAGAAACATTGTCTGGATCTAAGGATCTACCACTAAATCTACCACTAAGGCTTCACGTCCAAGATATTGATCTACCCAAACCTCTCGTTTTGGGATGCTGGTTCAAATGCAGAAATGGTAAGTGAGTGTATGTCTATGTTTATGTATCATCTGACGATGGAAGAGTATTGCCCAAATTTAACCATGGGAGGAAATAAACGCATCCTCCACCGTGCCATAATGAGGCAATTTGTAGAATATGACGTGTTCCAGACATTCCAGTTCCGGCTCAATGCATTGAAGTGATGTCAGGTTTTTACTGAGCAAAGAGAGTAAGGCGATAGAGCCCTTACATTGGTGATGATATTTCGCAGCTTGACACAGGAGAGTTTTTTTCAATCCTGCTTCACAACGAAACAGATGTAATTTATACTGTCTGACCTGAGGCAATTGAGTTTGTTCAAACTTGCCTCTGTTCACTCAGCAGAATGTGGGTACCCGGTAGGATAAAGACACCTGCCTATTACCTTCTAGCGCGAGACAGGCAGTTTTGGTTAACCGGGGTAATAATGATGTGCTGTTTAAGCGCGTTTTTGTGGAGTATTGCGTGATAGAGGTACCCTCATTGTTATTGTTTTACAGATTAAGATAAAAATGCAGCAGAGAGAGTTCGGATTATCCTCGAACAGTCAGGCCGTTAAGACTCATCATCAGTTCAGGCCCTTGACCCCTATACACACAGCCCCCTCTTGGCCCCTGACAGCGAATGGGAATTTTCCCAGGAAGCGCTGCCAAGTCGAACCCACCAAGAACCGTTCGGAGAATATGAAGACTCCCCAACACTGCAGCCTTCTGCATTACCCATTTCAGAGGCCTGGAATGCTTTTCCTTAATCTTGCCAGTCATATTGCTGTCGAAAAGGACAGAAAATTCGATGTTATGCATAACATAATGTTATAATGTTATAATGTAATGTGCAAGCATAATTTTTCATGACGCCATGGACATGTTCAGGGTCGTACCATGGATGGATCTCTGAGCAAAAGTCACAGGCATAGCGGAGACGGTATAAAAGCAACTATCCATGCCACCGTGTGCTGTCTGTGCCAAAGAAGGGCATCCACTAACAAAGTGCTGGACAGTCTCATCATTATCTCATTATTGTCATTATTATTATCACCATCATAGAAGTATTTGATGGACATAAATGTTTGATGCACATTCGTCCTCACTCCGTCAAATGCATCTTATAGCTTGTGTAACATCTTTCTGGAGCATGTTAATTGCACGTTCCAGCTCAGCATTGAAAGGCGTGGCATGGTAAATTACTTATATCGCAATCACACGTTCTTTCCTATCAGTAGTAAATTCTGCACATGTGTTCGTAATTACACACGTGAAATTGTGGTCATTTGACACAAACACGTGCAGTGTGGAGCGTGCTGCGTACGACCCGCGTGGTTGGTATTCTTCCATTCTACCAGGTGCCTCTCCCTTATCTAGAAAAGCCGATTACTTTCAAACCGCCAACTAGAGTATTAATGATGTAGATTGCAGCGTTAAGTATGACAAACTAACACACATTATTTTCGCAGAATATGACAGAGCTCTTGTAGTAGTAATTGATATGATGACGTTTCTTATGCATTTATTGTTTTGGAAATGATCACACAAATATATGTCTTCTTAAACAGGTCACAAATTCTTTGAGGGCAGCCCGTACAAGAAAGCTAATCTGGATGAAGTCAAGTGTCCTGAATGTACATACGGTAAATTCAGCATTTTATTGCTTATATCGGGGCACAACTGAAAGCCTTAGATAACGCTCATTTTCGAGTTATGACCACAGTAGAATCCTGTGGTTATCATCAACTGTGAACAGAAATCTCTCAAGAATGTTTACTGTGCTTGGAGTTTATTAACCTCAAAATGAGGAGTTTGTTTCGGAACTTGCTTTGCAGCATATATGTAAATGCATCTTTTCAATGTTGCAGAATAAATCAAGGCTGCACAACCATAAAGTGAATGCTTCACGTGTACTGATGAAAAGAACCACTCCTGAATTTAGAGGTGCACCTGGTGTTACCGGTATTCTCAAAAGGCCTTTTGGGTACTCTGTTGTCAAGGACTGCAAAGTATCAAAGCTGCATATCACTCTCTGATGGCTGTTGTCACTGGACCTCAAAGATGTTGTTCAGGTATTCAAGACCAAGTTGAGATCGACAGATTGTAATGAATACAGCATTATCACCAGTCAGTTTGAGGTATACTCTATGTGCCATGTACGGTGGTGTTGTATATTGGTGAGGTTAAAGGGTTCTCTTGTCACGCTTATGTCTGGCTTTGATTCCCTACATGGGTACATGTATGAAACCCATTTTTGGAGTCCCTGGCCTAATATGGCTGGAATATTGCAAAACGCGGCGTAAAATAAATCCTTCTAGACTAAGTATTGCTTTACATTCTTGAAGGATTTTTGATTTTTGAATAGAGTGCTATGAAATGAGAATGTTATATGCAGGTGTTGTATAATCAGTTGCTTCAGTGATAGTGGTGTGAATACTAAACTTATGTTTCACATGATAAGGTGTGTTACATGCAGGTGTTGTATAATCATTTACATTAAGCAAAGTGTTGCAAATACTAAACTTATGTTTTTCATGATAAAGTTTGTTATGTGCTGGTGTTGTAGAATCATTTACATTTGCATTAAGCAAAGTGATGCAAATACTAAACTTATGTTTCTCCGGATAAAGCGTGTTGTATACTGGTGGTGTAGAATCATTTATATTAAGCAAAGTGTTGTAAATACTAAACTTATATTTCTAATGATAAATTGTGTGATATGAAGATGTTGTATAATCATGAGATCCATGAGAGTTATCAAAATACTAAACTTATGTTTGTCATGATAAGTTGTGCTATAAGCAGGTGTTGTAAAATGGGGTAAAGGCTAAGCTTATATTTCTCATGATAAAGTGTGTTACATGCTGCTGTTGTGTGCTCAGTTACATCAATGATACTGTTGCAAATACTAAATTTTCTCATGATGACATGTGTTACATGCAGGCGTTGTATAATCATTTACATTAAACAAAGTGTTGCAAATAGTAAACTTAGGTTTCTCATGATAAAGTGTGATATATGCAGGTATTGTATAATCCGCTGCATCCGTAAGAGTGGTGTAAATACTGAACTTATGTTTCTTATGATAAAGTGTTTTATGTGCAGGTGTTGTAGAATCATTTACATTAAGCATAGTGTTGCCAACACTAAACTTAGGTTTCTCATGATAAAGTGTGTTACAGAATCATTTACATTAAGCAAAGTGTTGCAAATACTAAACTTATGTTTCTCATGATGACATGTGTTACATGCAGGTGTTGTAGAATCATTTACATTAAGCAAAGTGTTGCAAATACTGAACTTATGTTTCACAGGATAAAGTGTGTGTGTTTGCTTCTGTTGTATACTCAGCCACATCAATGATAGTGTTGTAAATACTCAACTTATGTTTCTCATGATGACATGTGTTACATGCAGGTGTTGTAGAATCATTTACATTAAGCAAAGTGTTGCAAATACTGAACTTATGTTTCACAGGATAAAGTATGCTATATGCAGGTGTTGTAAAATCAGTTACCCCAAGCAGAGTGGTGTAAATACTAAACTTATGTTTCACATGATAAGGTGTGTTACATGCAGGTGTTGTAGAATCATTTACATTAAGCAAAGTGTTGCAAATACTAAACTGATGTTTCACATGATAAAGTGTGTGTGTTTGCTTCTGTTGTATACTCAGCCACATCAATGATAGTGTTGTAAATACTAAACTTATGTTTCTCATGATGACATGTGTTACATGCAGGTGTTGTAGAATCATTTACATTAAGCAAAGTGTTGCAAATACTAAACTGATGTTTCACATGATAAAGTGTGTGTGTTTGCTTCTGTTGTATACTCAGCCACATCAATGATAGTGTTGTAAATACTAAACTTATGTTTCTCATGATGACATGTGTTACATGCAGGTGTTGTAGAATCATTTACATTAAGCAAAGTTGCAAATACTAAACTGATGTTTCACAGGATAAAGTGTGTTTGTTTGCTCCTGTTGTATACTCAGCCACATCAATGATAGTGTTGTAAATACTAAACTTATGTTTCTCATGATGACATGTGTTACATGCAGGTGTTGTAGAATCATTTACATTAAGCAAAGTGTTGCAAATACTGAACTTATGTTTCACAGGATAAAGTATGCTATATGCAGGTGTTGTAAAATCAGTTACCCCAAGCAGAGTGGTGTAAATACTAAACTTATGTTTCACATGATAAGGTGTGTTACATGCAGATGTTGTTTAATCATTTACATTAAACAAAGTGTTGCAAATACTAAACTTATGTTTCTCATAATAAAGTGTGTTTGTTTGCTTCTGTTGTATACTCAGTTACATCAATGATAGTGTTGTAAATACTAAACTTATGTTTCTCATGATAAAGCGTGTTGTATACTGGTGGTGTAGAATCATTTATATTAAGCAAAGTGTTGTAAATACTAAACTTATATTTCTAATGATAAATTGTGTGATATGAAGATGTTGTATAATCATGAGATCCATGAGAGTTATCAAAATACTAAACTTATGTTTGTCATGATAAGTTGTGCTATAAGCAGGTGTTGTAAAATGGGGTAAAGGCTAGGCTTATATTTCTCATGATAAAGTGTGTTACATGCTGCTGTTGTGTGCTCAGTTACATCAATGATACTGTTGCAAATACTAAATTTTCTCATGATGACATGTGTTACATGCAGGTGTTGTATAATCATTTACATTAAACAAAGTGTTGCAAATAGTAAACTTAGGTTTCTCATGATAAAGTGTGATATATGCAGGTATTGTATAATCCGCTGCATCCGTAAGAGTGGTGTAAATACTGAACTTATGTTTCTTATGATAAAGTGTTTTATGTGCAGGTGTTGTAGAATCATTTACATTAAACAAAGTGTTGCAAATACTAAACTTATGTTTCTCATAATAAAGTGTGTCTGTTTGCTTCTGTTGTATACTCAGTTACATCAATGATAGTGTTGTAAATACTAAACTTATGTTTCTCATGATAAAGTGTGTTGTGTGCTGGTGGTGTAGAATCATTTACATTTGCATTAAACCAAGTTTTGCAAATACACGTACTAAACTTATGTTTCTGATGATAAATTCTGTTATATGCTGATGTTGTATAATCAGCTGCATCCACGAGAGTGGTGTAAATACTAAAGTTAAGTTTCTGATGACATGGATTTGATTACTATTTACTTTTTAGTGACTGTTTGTCACTATTAAATGCAAATTTGTAATATCAGTTGACAACCAAGATATAGCTTTAATACACTGTATGTCTGAACATGTTTCAGACAAAATAGTTTTGTATTTGGATTCTAGAAAACAATTTGGGGAAGATTTTGCCTTCAGATTGTGATGAGTGATACATCATATGTAATGTAACGGTTATCCATCGTAATCAGTATATGCCTGATCTGATAAAATGTGCACACTTAGTGTTAAATTGTCAGCAGTCGTGACGTCATTCAGATCATATTGTGACGTAAAGTCGGAATGACGTCACAAATGAGAAGCTAGAGATGCTGCAATGGGAACCAGGCGATACAGCCGGCTGATGACACCTCATTGCTCTATCCCCACTCGATGTCAGTGAGTACAGACAGAAAAGCACGTGTGAAACTTTTGTTTTGCTTTTGAGTCTACAATATCGATAAACATCACGTGTTGACCAATATCCCGGCATTAGTGTGCACTTACAGCACGATAATATTTCATTTGAAACCTTCCACCTACGCCGTTGCTTCGAAAGAATTCCCGTGCTTCAAACACCCGGATATTGGCCAGACAATGTTTATCTCCTAAAGAAAAAGCATCTGAACATCTGATTTGTATCAGTTTATAATAGGGAATATTTTCCTCTTTTCTCTCTTGATGCCATGTTGAAATCAAATGTGATAAATGTAACACATTTCATTTTGATGATATTATGTGGGAAGCCAAATGTGTATTACTGATAACGATGACCGTAGATCTGTAAGACATTGCTGTGGGCGGTGGAATAGCCTAGTGGTTAAACTCGTCACGCCGAAGACCCAGGTTCGATTCCCCTCATGGTTGCAATGTGTGAAGCCAATTTTCTGGTGTCCCCTGCCGTGATGTTGCTGGAATACTGCTAAAAGCGGCGTAAAACTAAATTCGCTCAAAGACATTAAGTACCCTCTGAAGTTGATGTGTACGTATCCTGTATTTCCTCAAAATGAATGTCTTTAGGGGGAGAGTCATTAGTTTGTGATGTTAGAGACATAAATTTGCTTGTCTCAGCGTTTAGTTAAGAAGGATATCCTTTATCCTAAGAAGGATAAACCACAATAAATGCCCGATTTGATCTGTACTTACAACGATGTTTGTTTTATTGTTCATTGATTATCAGCATGATCAGTTTGAAAATTACAAAACCAGCTGATAACGAATTCTTGATAAGGTTGCATTAGCTTGTATGTGTCAGTGCGATAAATAAACATGACTCACAGCGGTACGGATACGCCGAAGCAGTCGCCGTTATCAGCAACAGAATTTATTGTATACTGAGGGGAAAAAATATGAAATGACAAGCGTCCCTTTATTTTTTCCAAGGCTCCATGCCGTTAGGCGTTTGCTTACATGCCATTCACTTCGAAGTGCTTCTCAACCATGTATTATTCAGTCCAGTTGAGTTCTTCATTACACAATTCCTGCACATAGTCAACTGCAAAACGTCGGCGTTACTTATGGGTACTTTTGCATGCATGTCTGTGCACAGGTATCTCAAAGGTACACGAATTATGCTTCTTTCTATAAATAGTCTCCTAAACATGAAAGAAGAACAGTGTAGTGAACGAGAACGACTTTTGCGCTTATACGATTTCTTCATTCCTCATAGGCCGTGTTCCGACATAGATTATACTGTTGTTGTCAAGCAAGTGGTGTTAGAATCTACGTCGAAAAGGCTCTGAAATAGAATAAGGAAGTTCATTCTTCATCTCCTCAACTTCTAGAATTTCGGTCAAAGAAGAAAAAACGTTGCTTATCCGGGGGTCTGGAGACTTATTAATACATTAACGCCGTGTACGTTAAGGGACAAGGATAGCATTCATAAAAAGTGTACCCTTATCAATGTGTTATAGTTAAAGGACATGGTAGCCTTTCTACGTTAAATAAAACCATGCATATTGATTTGACATATACACTTTGATCAGTTTATACTGCAAGCCTAAAACATTGATCGGTTGGCTGGTTGATTGCGTAACGGCGACTCAGCAATATTCCAGCTATATAGCGTTAAGCTGTAAATCATCGAATCTGGACCAGACAATTCAGTGATCAATAGCGTGAACATCAATCTGTTTTTGAAATACGATGACATGTGTCAACCAAGTGAGCGGGCCTGGCGACCCGATACCGTTAGTCGCCTCGTACGACAAACATGGGTCACTGAAGATCCGTTTTAACCCGGATCTTCACGGGTCGTTGTTTCTGCAGCTAGAGTTGACGTTGTTATCAATATCAACAACAATATTCAATGTTGACCTAATGGACTTTTTGATTTGTGATAGGAAATAGTGGACGCGGGAGGAACACATTCTTAAGATTTTTTTCTCTCAGAAATACAGTTTGGGAAGTTTAGCACGTTATAATGAGTACTAGATTAAGTCACACTCGTTCGTACAGACACTCATTCTTATAGATGACAAATGGATGATCGGGACGCAGCCAAGGCCAAACTAGAAAGTGTTAGGCGCACAAATAAAAGTGACGTGCCGTTGACGAGAAACACTTGACCTTTTTGTTTAGCCTTAGCCATGATTACATGAAATGATGTGAGTGCGGGTGTAGGATGTGAGTGCGGGTGTAGGATGTGAGTGACATTTCACCAATTTAGAGAAGATGTTACATAACGTGTCACTCTCTCCATATTTACGAACTAAAACATGGAACCAGGATGGAGGGTGTATGTATGTGTGTGTGTCGCTGACTTGCTTCACATATGTCACAGTAACCTAACTGTGTAGGTCAATTCTGATTATGTCAAATTCGAGTATTTCGAGCCCACCGTCATATAGCTATAATAATATCGCTGATACAGGCGTTAATCAACAAACAAAGTCGTGCAATGATCTTCACCGTTGAACCCCATATTACATTGTGCCACCAGTATACAACCGTTACGATAAGAGTGATAAGATCCTTTGGTGATATAAAAACCTAAAACAGTATAATCTCAGGTATTTGCCGAACCCGTCATTATCATATGAAAACACGTTAAAACATGACACTTTGCGATACCCTACCTGACGCTCGACATAACAATGACTATGCGACTCCATTCGGTGTACTGCGTCCATTCTAACCATTTCAATGGGGCATAAGGCGTACAAGCAATTACATGGCTGTATGCCTCTTACGAGATAATATTCTCACCTAAAATACCCCTGGAAAGGTCATACCCAGAAACTAGTATATTTATAGTAAGATTGATTCCAGTTTGGAGCCATGAAAACCAACTCGCTATGTTTTGACATATGTCACGCAGAAGCAAGCAACCAAGAGACATGAAGAAAAATATTTTTTTCGTTAATCTGGCAACCGCTCTACGTCACCAATACATGTCGGTTTGGTCGACTGGGTCAGTATGACCGGCTGTAGTTCATCTAGGTGTAACTCGTATAATGTTATGGAGTAGTCTAGTGGTTAAAAAGTTCACTTGCCATGCTGAAAACTCCCCACATGAGTGCAGTGTGTGAAGCCCATTTCCGGTGTCCCCCGCGGTGATATTGCCACTCACTCACTCACTCACTCACTCACTCACTCACTCACTCACTCACTCACTCACTCACTCACTCACTCACTCACTCACTCACTCACTCACTCACTCACTCACTCACTCACTCACTCCTTATGGAGGTGATCTGGTGAAGTCTTCCTGGAGTTAAACTGAATCTACAACCAGAATTGTATTTAACTCACGGCGACTGCCCCTTACACCGTCGCGAAATGACGAGACTGCGTACTGGCATGGCCAGGCAACAATTTGAACTTAGTTGATAATTTTACGTGCGCTTTCCGATATAAAGTGTATTTCTCACGGATTATAAAACAACTCAGAGGTGCAGATGTGATAGAATAATATAATTGTGGTGCTATAATTCGACTTCATATTACGTGGAGTTTCTCCCCTTGACCATTTATTGACAAACGTCATTGTATTTTGTTGTTAAAAGCACAACAGCCCGAATACTGAACGTCAATATTGCGCAAAATACACGGATAAAATATTTACGATTTACAATAAACTCCCATGTTGTGGGAGCAGACGACAGAGCGCCATGCTTTTTTTCCTATATGAACAGACTTGTTTTAGGGCATGACTTTCACACATCTTTAAGTACTGAGGTAAGGCAAATAACGGTATCATAATATATAGTTTGTCACTGACGGGGTTGTGTGAAGCCATTTCTCGTTTCCCTTTGCTGGTATTGTGGGGATATAGCTAAAAGCGGCACACCAGATGCTTGTAGAGATGTTTCTATAACTAGAGTTGACGTTAGCATCAATATTTGAGTTGACCTTAACGGTCCGAACAGTAGATTACATGTTGCATGTCTCGTGATGTGGTGACATCACAGGCTGGGTAATGTGCAACGTATCTCTGAAGCTGATGTAAGAGGTTCAGAGTTCAGTGTTAAACAGTATGCGGCTTTCAGGTTCACATATATATAGAGGGGACGGTGGGGTAGTCTAATGCTTCAAGGGTTTGCTCGTCACGTCGAAGACTCGGGTTCGACGTCCCACGTGGGTACAACATGTTCTGCCAATTTCCCGTGAATCCGCCATGTTGATGGAATATTGTTAACGCCGGCATAAAACCATACTCACTCACTCCTAAATACAACGGACAGGCTGTTGGTTATAATTGTAGAATGCATATTGAATCCATATATTGTGGGGGGCGGGGGGGGGGGGGGGGGGTTACGAAACAGGGAGAGTGACAGAGGAAGTGAATTTGACACTGACACACCGATAAAAAATATGGTGATTACAGCATTTCTGCGACTAGCAGCAGTCTCCCAGCAACAGACAGGAAAGATTCCCACTGTAACCTTTCGCCTTCGACCTGCTCCAGTCACATGTAGAATCTCATATATAAAAAAAGTTTGACTTACAAAGTTGTAGGTAGAAAGTACAAGTTGATCTAATGAAATCAATATTTGATTTATTTAAAGGTGGAGTGTTTAGTATTACTCTTGGTGTTCACATCAAAGCAACAATGCTAGATTTGGTAAATCCAATTTATCGCCGTCAATCGTAAACGAACTTATGAATCTAAACCGACGTCTTGCAGACCCTCCCGCAACCTTCTTGGCAGCACTTCTGGTCAGTTGCACACTCGTCATCACTCACACAGTTGATGCCAGGACGGAATACGCAGAACCCGAACATGTTTTGATCAGTCTTTGGGCACGAACCTTCGAAAAGAAGCATGGGAAACAGCATAGTATTCAACCTACAGTTTCGGTGTGATGAACAAGAACCTTAACTGCTGGACTAGCCAAACCCACTTAACACAAATCTGTAAGAAACAATGTGTCACGTGTTTCCGGTTTATTGACACCCGTTCAGCGTTCTTGCGGACAGATCGGTGGGTGGTAAGGCTGTACCTGCTCACAGTTCGATATACGTCTTGTAAGTCCTACGAGAAAAGACCCTTGAAGATCCACGTTAGAACTGGTCTTCAGTAACCCATACTTGTCGTAACATTTGACTAACGGGATCGGGTGGTCAGGCTCGCTGACTTGGTTGACACATGCCATCGCATCCCAGTTGCGCAGATCGATGCTCAAACCGTTGATCACTGGATTGCCTGGTCCACTGTTCGCCATATAGTCGGAATATTGCTGAGTGCGGCGTTAAACAAACCAGCCTGGGGTAAAACCACGACAGTCATGAATTTTAGACTAAACCGCCATAACTGCCACGTTGTCTTTCCTATTTATGGGGGGAAATAAATTCATTCTCAACGAGTTTACAGAAATTTCATTTCTCATTCTAAACTCATTTGGGTGGCTTAAATTTTTCACGTCGCTTTTACTTGCATTTTAATTTTCTTTGGAGGAGACTTACCTGCGTGTGTTATCTCCCTTTTACCGTGAGTTACTGGATCTTTGCACACCTTTCCACAGCCTTCGCTGCAACACAGCTTGTCTGAACAGAGACAGAGGCAATATCAGTGAAAATGCACACACATTTCTGTTAAATCGTAAGGTAAATATAACGGTCTCTGTGCTTTGTCCAATATATAGTGGTCGACAATGTGCATTTATCTGGAACAAAAAAAGAAATATGTACGTAATTCTTTATTTAAACTTGACTATACCGCCGGAATAAATGTTTTCTCGTATTTTGCTTTTTCTGTGTGCGTGCGTGCGTGCGTGCGTGTGGAAGCTTCAACTCATCATGACGAAGACTCAGGTTCCATTCCCATGTGAAATGTGTGAAGCCTATTTCTGGTGGCATATTGCTGGAATATTGCTAAAAGTGACCTAGAACCATACTCACTCACGTGTTCCATTGTTCATTGTAGTTTTCCAAATGAACATGTACATATTTCCCCCAATATTTATTCAAATCATATGTACAAAGACGGAGAATGAACAAATTGCTCTGGTTTAACTCCCCTTGGGAATCTCAATAGTGTGACTTCACCTGGGAGGAAGATCCGGAGTAATGTTGGTCATACCTGGTCTGTTATTCATGGGCAAGAACCCGCTACCCCCGTTACCTCTGGATAGGGTCACTCACACAGTATAGTAAATAAGAATGGATTTACAAACTACATCACACATGTTCAGACTACCGGGGAGAACATACCGCCAGAACACTCGTTGTCTCGGATACAGTTGACTCCAGGGACAAAGAGACAAATACCAATCATACCAGACGAGGCAGGACACGAGCCAGATGCACGCTTCACTGAAGGATAGAGACGAAACCGTCCACTCAGTAAATGATGATTAACAGATTGCGCATTAAGAACCATATATGATGGATTTATAGCCATATATTGCGAATATATAATCACATATGGTAAGTGTGTAAGTAATTGTACATAGAGAGTTAGTAAACCAACATGGTGAGTCCGTATATATACATGGTGAGCTGGTAAACCAGTATGGTTTGTCAGTATGTATACATGGTGACTTAATAAACCAACATGGTGAGTCAGTATACATACATGGTGAGTAAGAAAACCAGCATAGTGAGTCAGTATATGTACATAATGAGTTAGTAAACCAGCATGGTGAGTCAGTATACATACATGGTGAGTTAGTAAAACAGCATGGTGAGTTAGTAACCATACATTGGTGTTAACAACTTGGTGTGTCCCTGACTTACAATACAGTTACTGGTCGATGCTCACGTTGTTGATCACTGGAGTTTCAGACATGATTACTTACAGACCGTCGCCATGAAACTGGAAAACTGTTGACCACAGCATAACACAACCAACCAACCATAACGTGGGTTTTTATGTCTCAAATCAAATATGCTTGGATCATAACTGGCCCAGACTTATCCCTGACAAAGACACTGTGGGAAAACGTATTGTTTCGATTTTCTTATTTCTGTATATAATTTTCTTCCGCCTTTAGTGACCTCATCGACAGTCCACACTTAAATCTCCTTTCGTCTTCAATGTGTAAAAAGTGAGGACTCCATGAAGAGGCAGATCAGATCAATGAAACCTTTTGACATCAGCTGGGGTTTGTGAATGTTGACTGACCATTGCATGAAGTTCTATTTTAAAACCAACACACGGTATTACCTGGCTGAATTTGGGGGAGGGGAGCCTTGCAGACACTGCCGCACCCCTCGCTGCAGCAAACTTTACCTGTACACATAGAAATTAACGTCGTTTGATTATGCCTTAATCATCCGTAAATTTTAGATGGAAATATTGTGTTTCATTAAACAACATACCGACAAATTAATGACTTAGGAAATGATTATTATTAAAGAGATATGTATCATCACTTATGATCACCCATACATTACTGATCATTGAGATATGCATCATCTTCATTTTGAATAATGATGAAACATTACTAGGAAACCATATTTGAATTTCTCATAAAGCTGCTTGTTAAATAAATATATTAATGTAGATGCCGTTGTGATATGTCAGATGTTTCAAATTAATGACATACAACAAACCCAACGCCAGTCCTGTTAACAAGCATGGCAGAGTATAAATGCGTTGGGTTTGCCAATTTTTCAAATCATCACAGGACACTGTTCCGTCTAAGGGATGCAACTCTGCAAAGCATCCTGTTGCGGACGACGACTGCAGTGGCCGAGCCCCAGCTTAGAATACAGAAGTTCGAGGCCTACCATCAGAGCACTCGCTGTCGGTGATGCAGTTGAAGCCTTTGATGAAGACACAAGCACCCCCCATGCCAGAAGATGGGGGACATCTGGACGATTCCCTTTTCCCTATAATACAAGTGGTCGTATTACCACACAGGTAATATTGCTGTAAAGCTTAAATAATAGTTGCTACAGCAGCTCTTTAGAGTATGTTTTTTGTTTGAATTATATTTAGAATTAAACTTCTTTAATGGAAGTAGTAAAAAGAATAAACTCACGGAGACTATCCAGAGCGGGCGAAGCTGCAAAAAATAAAATAAGACGTGTAAACGGTCGAATCTAGATCGGACAACCCCTGAAGGTCCCGGCGTAGACTAGACCTTCAGCAACTCATGCTTGCCATAAAAAGCGACTATGGTTGTCGTAAGAGGCGACTAATAGGATCGGGTGGTCATGCTCGCTGACCTGGTTGACACATGTCATCTGTTCCCAATTGCGCAGATCGATGCTCATGTTGTTGATCACTGGATTGTCTGGTCCAGACTCGATTATTTACAGACCGCCGCCATATAGCTGGAATATTGCTGGGTGCGGCGTGAAACTAAACTCACTCACTCACTAGATCGGACAAACTAGTGATAGATATACTGAGCACATTTCAACTTGAGCAGAATGACACTGAATTAAACCAGTTGTCCAGATAATCGTTATTTCAGCATTCTCTTACGTTTGTTTCTTTCACACACCGCTCAGTAATAATTGCATCTGTAAGACGACAGTCTGCAAATGTCAAGCCCGGTGCAGATGGGTAGCCTTGTGGTTAAAGTGTTCGCCCGTCGAGTCGAAGGCCCAGGTTCTATTTCCCATATGGCTACAATGTGTATGTGTGAAATCTACTTCGGGTACATTGCTTATATTGAGTAAATGCCATTCGGTCAATAGACTATCAATCAAGCAGTCAATACACAAACGCTGTTTTGCCAGGAACCAAAACCACCATATAATATAATACCTGAAACCGCCACGACGAAAAGACAGAAACACACGACCGACTTCATGGTGATATCTCAGAGTAAGTGATTTGTGTCGAGCCACCTTATCAAACAAAAGGTGCGGCCACAGAGATATATGTCGCGATAGCCCACCTGAACTGTCGGAACAAAACGTACTTCAAAGTTGTGACAAAGCTTCGAAATGTAAGATAAACGTCAGTTCTTGGAAAATGAAGGATTGTATTCCTACTTTCAAATATTTCAAAGTCAAAAAACGTTGTGTCTTAGTTGAATTCGTTTTATCCAAAGTTCTAGGAAAAGAAAGACAATATGATTATAACAGTACGTTCGCCCCAAAGGTGTTTGATTGTGTTTCTGTATCTACACATCCAAAAATATATACATCCTCCTCCTGACGTTTCATGAAGTTAGCACTTGCATCATGCATCTAGGTTTAGTATTCCAACAATATCACAGAGAGGAACACCAGAAATGGGCTTCACACCTTGTACTCAAATCCGAGTTGAACCCGAATCTTGGGTGTGATGAGCAAATTCGTTTACTACCAGGCTACTAACACCCTTACTTTTTCTCATACTCATTGGCATTGGCTGGTGGTATGGTCGCCATGGAATACCCCCTACTATCCCCTGGTATGTGGTTGACGCCTTTTCGAAAGGCAATGTGTTGTCGTTGACAGAAGCGTTTGTAAAATATATCTGAATGTTTCATGTGCAGCTTTGCCCAGTAACAGCCCAACATCACAACACATCGTGGTTGGTTCGGGTGAAAATTTATTGTTATGACATTATTGATACCACAAGAACAAAACAGTAATGTTTGTCTGATATTTTTCTTACAAACATCTGTGAGAAATTTTGATTTACAAACGCTTGAACCACCTGAGTATATAAGTGGTCATTTTCTATGTCCATTTTCCAAAAACGTTTCATTCTTCATCAATTACTTGAAGGTGGGTAGCTATGGTCCAGAGGTTAAAGTGTTCGATCGTCACATGGGAGACCCGGGGTCGATTCTAGACATGGGTAGAGTGATTTGTATATTTCTGAAACATACTGATATAATATTGTTAAGAGCGTCGAAAAATTACTGACACAATATAGAACAGGTTTATTTTACTTTTCTCCAGGCACAGATATTTAGATCAATACCCACGGGTGTCAGACAGTTTGAAGATTTGTGTCGGTGTGGTTTCAAAGACTAAACAACATTGCAAACTGTAACCTAGATATGTACCGTTATCTGAAGTGCTGCTCGTATTTTCAGTTGCATTATCTGGTACAAACATGATCTCTGAACGGTTCAGTGTGTGGTGGGTAAACATGAATAATATAGATGAACCCCTCGAGTCTGGACCCTCCTCTTACTGTCCGGAGATTTGCTGTTATGAACATGTACATATTTATGAAAGGCATTGCTGCGTAATTATATTGTCAGAATTTCTATAAGCCTTCTTGTACGCAAGAATTCGGCAAGACCTGCAGAGCCCCAGTCCGGATCAACAATGTAGTACTACATAAGTACTGGATGTGGGTAGGTATTTCAACACTCAGATTCAAATAACAATTATATTTTTTGCACGAGGTATTCAGCGCGTATACAAGCAATATCAATGTAAATTTCACACTGAAACAGTTTTATAAACGCATACAAAACAAAATGTTTAATAGTAAATGTTTTTTTTAAAGTTTTGTTAGGTGACGAAATAGTCCCGATATGTTTAATAAATATGTGATGTTATTGTTCACTCGTATTTAGTACAATATATTCAATATTTAACACCTCAGAAATATATGAAGTTAGTAAATTTGTGACAATAAATTATCACAATATTTTTTAAACAGAAAAAGCAGCCAGAAATAGACGATGTTTGATTTAATTCATTACTGATAGTTGTAAGCTTTATTTGCTCATCAACCGAATATTCCTGATAATGTTGGAAAATGTCAGAATTTGAACATCTGCTGTTATTGCTATATAAGATGTGAGAGAGTGAAACTATTATATTTGTGAAACTAAATATTTATGTTTTCATTGTTTCGTTTCTTGTAGTTGATATTATATATTAGATATTATATGCTCTTCAGTAACCCATGCTTAACATAAGAGACGACTAACGGGACTGGGTGCTGAGGCTTGTTGACGTGGTTAACACATGTCATCGTATCCCCAAACTGCGTAGATCGATGTAGCTCATGCTGTAGATCACCTGATTGTCTGGCCTCGATTATTTACATACCGCCGCCATACAGCTTGAATATTGATAGGTTCCGCATTAAACAACAACAACAAAAAAAGCAAAAACTATACATTTCTCTCAATATGCTGGTCGTATTTGTTATATGCTGGTGGGGAATGGAAAGTATACTTTTAAATATGGATTTGACAAACAATGTTATCGGGAGGATATTATTAAAGCAGTCATAGGAACATTGCACACATTAATTAAATGGATTTTATTTACTAAATACAAATACATCATTATCATCACCGTCGTAGTCGTCGTCATCGCCACCGTCGTCGTCGTCATAATCTTCATTATCATTGTCGTTATCATCATCGTCACTAACAGAAATAATCATCGTCATCGAAGAACCATCTCTCATCTTGTCTATTTCATTTTTAGCCACCTAATCGTGCAATTCTTCGTTTGGCCCTTTCGTGTACATGATCAGCTTAGTTTTAATGTTCACATAAAAGCGGTGTAAGTGCTCCAGTGTGACAGTACTCCGTTTTACAAAACCATTATGGCTACTGCCATACACCAAACAGAAAACAAGCATGTCTGACTGAAGACATGCGCTATACCTGTGTATACAGAATCCATCTCGCGCTGAACAGTCGATACTACGCTGACAAACCCACTGTATATCATTCAGAACAAAGGAAAAGATTTTATAGCGACAAAATAGAATAAACGTTCACTTATGACAAGTATATAAAAACTTTTCATAATGTTGAAATATACAACCGAGTGAGACAAAACCATTTGCTTTTAGTTTGTAGTAATACAAAATGGCACGTTAAATAATAAACACATAATTCTCATTATTCAAGATTTAATAATCACGCATGTGTTTGAATACCTCGTGCAGTTTGACACCATGTCTTAAACACCACTCATTGTCGCCATACAGACTATCACATGACCCCTAGATACAACAAAAACCCTTTTCCTCGCAGTATTAACATCAGATAGGAGTACAAACACACAATTATCAAGCTCACTTGAAAATGATAGGGATATTTTAGTCGTCATAAATTAGTCCTCACTGAAGCGTTGGCATTTATGACAATTCTGCTTCACCGTCAAGAAAGTTAATATCAGAATGTTTCTTATCTACATGAGTATATCTCGAAATCAAGAGCGATGTCAACGGCTTTGTCAATGTCATAATAACTCGTATATCTACATTATGACAATATGTGCGTACATTTTGACAATTTATATGTTCATATGAAGAATTCCTATAGATTGTGAAGTAGTCGTGCTCCACCTTTCGTGCTTTATTTCTCGATGTTATGTCGACTGGAAGAGCTTATGGAGAAGTGTTCTTGTGTCTGGAATGTAAATTGTAGTTATAACGGAGGCTTGGGAGTTGGCATGGGGTGTAAGTAATGGATGATATATTCCTGTATGTTGCCGATAGAATTACGACCCTTCTCTGAAGTTGTTTCATCGGGGGTAGAATATTCCAGCCTTCAACAAGGTTATTATGAAGGACAATGACAAAAATGTTTCAGTGTCCGTGAAAAAAAGTTTTGGAATTCCCTGTTTAACTTGCACCGTATATTTCCGGGTATTTTCAAAGACAAGTGAGTGAGTTTAATTTTACGCCGCACTCAGCAATATTTCAGCTACTTGTATATGGTGGCGGTCTGTAAATGATCGAGTCTGGACCAGACAATGCAGTGATCAATGGCATCAGCATCGACCTGCGCAAATGTGAACAGATGATGGTTTTCAACCACGTTTGTGACCGTCCGATTCCGTCAGTCGCCTCTTACGACGAACATGGGTTACTAAAGGCCAATATTCTAACCTGGACTTTCACGGGTTCCAAGTCAACTAGTGATTATAACATACAATTGCAAGTGTTTTTGACCAGTGCCAGCTGTGGAGACCATTTGCCAAATAAGGAATAGTATTTGATTTGGAATCGTACAATGGAAAATGCTTTTGTCATACATTTGTTTGATTAAGGATAGGAATTCGTCGCTTAAATTTGCTATAAACAAGTATATCTTAATAGGAAATCTACCACAGTCGGTAATAATGGAACATTGCTAGTTTGTTGTCGACCAGCATCCAAAATATTCCTGGTATCAAAAAAGTCTTACAATACTTCATACTGAAGATTAAAAAGGTACTCTGTCCATTTAGCTCATGACAACAGAAGCTGTGAAATATTCAGGGTGAAGTATACTCTTAAGAAATTAAGGGAACGCTAACAGTCTTCTCAAAGACAGACATTCATGAATAAACCACCACTTACCTTTATAACCACTCCGAAACATAATGCACGGGATACACGTACACAACGCAGTAGCTTCATACATGAGTTGTCAGGAGTATATAGGACATATTGGATTTGTTTCTGAAGATGTATTGTAAGTTCTGTTGTGGCTTACAAAGAGACATAATAATAACAATACCAACGATTTCAACAGTAGCGTTATTACTTCACTGTGCTTAATAACATCATATGAATCATTGCGAATATGTACGTACTTATGTGCTAACATTGTCCGACACTATTAAATAATTATATGTTGTTTAGTGCCGCACGAAAATACAACTGAATTGCATGACGGTCTTTAAACAACGCACCAGAAAACTAATGATTGATAGTATGAGTAATCCCCAGTCAATTAAGTAAATCAACGG